>NC_084500.1:5847719-6085219 GCF_030035675.1 Rhineura floridana | reverse complement strand
GACTGGAGGGGGTCCTGTAATTTAAAATCCACACACCTACACAACTAAAATCCCTTGGCAAGGACTGGTGAACATAACCTTACCTGATTTGTCATGAACGATGGAGAAGAGGATGCGTTTGGAGGAGTGGACATTCTGGATGAGTGGACCACTGGGGAGGGCAGTTTTCTGTCCTGGACACAGGAAAGAACAAAAGCAAACAAACAAAAAATAAGGTTGGGGAAGAGGAGCTAAATCTAAAACAGCATGAACTAAGGAAAAAGGGCACAGAAAGGTGAGGAAAGACAGTGGGTCAGCTAAGACTATTCCAGCTTAGAGTCAGGTGTGGTGCCAGTTTATGGCATCATTGGGCAGCTGCCAGGGCCTCTTGTGTCCCAGCAGGGGCCTTTGCATCCCAGCAAGCCTTGCTGCTGGCACCTGCCTGCTCTGAGTGAACACTCTGTGAACCGTAGCCAGATTCAACAAGAGCCAGGTGGCTAGACCTGGGAGGCACCATTTTAATTCCTCACAAGGTCCCCAATGTATTGTTGCTCCAGGGCATTGTGGGAAATGTAAAACACACATACACCATGGGTGAGGAAACCACAATTCAAAACTTTCCATGCATGCTCTGGAGCAACACTAAAGTGGGGCCATTTTGGAAAGTAAAAACAACCGCTCTGTTGGAGCACAGCTGTGGCTCTGCAGCATTATAAGGGGTACTGATGTATTAGGGTGGTTGCCTCACTTTGCCTAATGGTAGGACTGGGCCAGCTGCCTGCTGGCCCTGGTTAAATGACTGAGGTGTTATACGCAGGGGCATCTTCGAAGACTGCCTAGAAACATCAAATGGTTCAGAATGCAGCAGTTAGATATTAACTGGGGCAACCTGCTCCAGTCAGATGATAATTGTGTGAGTCAGTTCTCTCAATTATTCTTTGCAAACATACAGCTGTTGTTGTTTGCAAACATACAGTTGTTATTTCGATTTATTGCCCGCCCTTTGCGGTCACAACAATTTAAAACACAGCATTAAAAGCAGACTAATACGATATACATACACATCTCAGGCATCAAAGACTAAGGTAAACAGATGCATCTTCAGCATTTGACAAAAGCTGTACAGTGAAGGTGCCGGACGCACCTCTGTGGGGATGAGGTTCCACAACTTAGGGGGTGCCGCAGTTTGCTGCTCTTCCACAACCAGACCTAGTTTGTGCAAGGGGTCATGTGGTCCTCTCCCCAAAGAATGGGGATCTGCTGTCCTGAAGGAGAAACTGAAGCCCATTCCAACTGAAGCCACCTCCCCATTTCACAATCCTTGGCTGTAACCCCAAAGGGAGCTTAAGGACATAGGCAGCACCTACACTCTGGAACTCCCTGCCTATTGACATCAGGCAAGACACCTTCACTGTATTCTTTTCAGCGTTTGCTTAAACCGTTTCTCTTTAGGCAAGCCTATCCAGACACTCAAATATCGATGTGTTTAAACCTCTTTGTAGTTCACTGCTGTCTTCACTGTCTTTATACATTTTAATTACTTGTTTTTAACAGTTTTCACTGATAATTTTAATGTTTCTTGGAAACCGCTTAGAGTTCTTACAAGCAGCATATAAATTTTGTTAAATAAAATAAATAAACATAGGAAGCTGCCTTGCACTAGGGTCAGCACATTGGTCCATCAAGATCAGAAATGTCTACACTGACTGGCAGCAGCTCTCCAGGATTTCAGAACCTTTCCCAGCCCTACCTGAAAATGGCAGGAACTGAACCTGGGACCTCTTGCATGCAACACAGATTCTCTGCCACTGGGTTATGGTCCTTCTCTATTTCATAGTCAGAGTTTCCAGGGTGCTCTGTACAGAGCCCAACCTATAGAAGCTGTGCCTTTTGCAGGCACTGGGAATACAGCTGCCTAGGAATGGGAAATGTTGTTGTTGTTATTATTATTATTATTATTATTATTATTATTTATTCAATCTATATGCCACCCTTCCTCCTAGAAGGCCTCCAGGACTAGGGATGAGTGAGAAGTTTGATTCGGTTTGCATTTACAGCCAAATCATAAAATTTGCACTCCTTAACAATATGCGAACCGAAACATGGCCATTGTTAAAAATTCGCACTTATCTGAATTTTGTAATACAGCCCTCCAACCAAAGAATGTTTACAAATATGCTTATATGAGGGAAAGTGTGCATAAAAATGAATATAAATAAACTGGCTGCGACAATGGACTGGATGAGGGCTAATAAACTGAGGCTCAATCCAGACAAGACTGAGATGCTGTTAGTGGGTGGTTCTTCTGACCAGGTGGTGGATGTCCAACCTGTCCTGGATGGGGCTGCACTCCCCCTGAAGGAGTAGGTTTGTAGCTTGGGGGTTCTCCTAGAACCATCTCTGTCACTTGAGGCTCAGGTAGCCTCGGTGGCACGGAGTGCCTTCTACCAACTTCGGTTGGTGGCCCAACTACGTCCCTATCTGGACAGGGATAACCTGGCTTCAGTTGTCCATGCTCTAGTAACCTCCAAGTTAGATTACTGCAATGCACTCTATGCGGGGCTGCCTTTGAAGACAATTCGGAAACTGCAGGTTGTGAAAAATGCAGCGGCCAGATTGGTAACAGGGACCAGACAGTCCGAACATATAAAACCGATTCTGGCCCGCTTGCATTGGCTGCCTGTATATTTCCAAGCTCGATTCAAGGTGCTGGTTTTGACCTATGAGGCCTTACACGGCTTGGGACCACAATACCTGTTGGAACGCCTCTCCCGATACGAACCCACACGTACACTACATTCAAGATCAAAGGCCCTCCTCCGGGTGCCTACCCCAAGGGAAGCTCGGAGGGTGGCAACAAGGGAGAGGGCCTTCTCAGTGGTGGCCCCCAAATTATGGAATGACTTTCGTGACGAGGT
Organism: Rhineura floridana; assembly: GCF_030035675.1. Classification (NCBI taxonomy): domain Eukaryota; kingdom Metazoa; phylum Chordata; class Lepidosauria; order Squamata; family Rhineuridae; genus Rhineura; species Rhineura floridana. Next base: position 6,082,322 of record NC_084500.1, on the reverse strand, counting down.
GCGCCTGGCGCCAACACTGTCATCTTTTCGGCACCAGGTCAAGACTTTCCTCTTCTCCCAGGCATTTTAGCATATGTTTTTTAAATTGTTTTGAATTTTAAAATTGTGTTTTAAATTGTTTTTAAAATATGTTTTTAAATTGTGTATTTGTTTTAATGTTTTTGATTGCTGTAAACCACCCAGAGAGCTTCGGCTATGGGGTGGTATACAAGTGCAATAAATAAATAAAATAAATAAATAAATAAAAGAGTGAAAAGGACATACAAAAATGCATTATGTTAGGAGAAATGGCTTGCAAAAATGTGTAGATGAGCCAAAACTGTGTACAAAATTGTGTTTATTAGGAGAAATTCACACTAAAATGCTGAAGAATTTTCATGAGGAGATTTTTTTTTAAAAAAATCACAAACTGCTGCAGAAATATGGAGAATATAAGAAACTGAGAGAACCAAAATTGACAGATCTTTCCGTCCCTACTTGTGACTCTATGAAAACCATTATTACATTTCCGGTCCCCGCCCAGTTTTAGTCCACATCCAAGGCACCTCGGGGCCTCTCCATAGGCTTCCTAAGAGCCACTCCTCGGACAGCAAACAATAAGGTCATTACCACAGCAGTCACCAAATTCCTGTGGCGAGGGCACCTTCGCTTCTCCTGACGGCCGGGGCCTCAGTATCTCGCTGGCTGCACCCATCCCGTGCCGGCCAACGGGACCCTCCTGCTTTATCTCCATGGCGATCTGAGTGGGGAGCGACACCCCATACAGGAAGTTGTTTGTGGTAACCCCAGGAACAGCATCTTGATTGGCCAGTTTAGCATGCCCATTGTTTAGGCCCAGCTCCCGATTACCCTTTGATATTACAGCAGGACAGTTCACGGGAGGGTTGGCTTCCCTGACGGAGTCCTCGGGCGGCCTAAACAGGACAAGGAAACTACAGGTCAGTTTCATGTCTGATGTGATGTGACAAGTGAGCACTCCTCCAAAGAGGATCATAACATCGGAATCAGCCTCCAGGTTCAGAAGCAGGGTAGCACTAAAGACCATGGCGCTGGAGAGCACAAGAGGGGGAAGGCTGTTACCTACCTGTCATGCCTGGGTGATTCCCAAAGGCATCTCCCAGATTCTACATGAACATCTCCTCCTTACCTTTAAAACCCTCTGTGGACTCTTCTCTCCTTATCTCTCTGCACTTATTTCCCATCACATCTTTTCTGTCACTCATCTACCTCCTGAGCGATCCACAGGTCTCCTGCTACCCAACACAATTCCACCCATTTCCCCCATGCTGCTCCTTATGCCTGGAACTGCCGCCTGGAACACCTCTGCGCAACTGCCCCCTTTTTTCCTTTAAGCCCCTCCTCAAAGCTTAAATATACCTCAACCAAATAAATTGTAACCAATAGAACCACGTATTCTTCCCCTGCCTATTCATGTCTCCAATTCCTTTCCCTTCCTCTTGGCTTACTGTGTCTAGTTTAGAGTGTAAGCCCCTTGCACACTTACCTTCCCCTCTCTTCCAGCACAGCTGCAAGGAGGTGATTGGCAACTTCAGCCTCCATTTGTGATCAACTGTTTGTTTGTTACATGGTTAACCTTAACTGTAGTTTGTTTGAAGCAAGACAACTTCAAACCATGGATTATGAAGCTTGTTTTGTTTTCAAACAAGCCATAGTTGATATTAACCAGTTTAGCATGTGGATGACATGCTAATGTGTGGTTAGTAGGAAAAAAGGAGTGAAAGCTTCCAATCTCCCAGGAGATATAGGAGGGGAGAGGCTAGGCTCATGCAATTCCTGATCACTTATGCCTACCAGGCTAGTGCTTAAATGCAAGGCTGTGAAAAACCACCGTTCAGTGCAATGTCCATATGCAGCCATGGTAAGGCAGCACTTTTTATCCTTATGCTAAGAGTTCACAACCAACTTTGATGCCCCAAAGCATTAGCTAAGCACAGGGGAACCATCTTACCTTTTTAGCCTGAAGCACATGCTGTGGCTGTGCTCTAAAATGGCCATCAGAGATTTTGCATCATACTCAGTGGGCCTCCTGAAGGTGAGCCCGTCAGGCAACCCAGCGACCATCAGAGAACCAGGCTCTTTCAAGAACTTCTCATACGGCAGTGGCACCACACTGCTCTTCCCTAAGGCCTCACCTGGGACAAAGGGAAAAGAATTATGAACTGCAAACACAGATCAAAAGAGGGTTTGAACTTCAACTGGGCCACCAGGCATTCCTGGGCCTCATCTCTTTGTCACGTTGTTCCGTTACCAAGAAATGGAACCTGGGGAGGGGCCGTGCAAGGGTGAGGATTATGTAGATGGCTGGCGAAGTCTGTTGTGTAGACACACACACACACACATACAAAGGAAGCACAAAATCCCAACCTCTAAAACTGGACTTAAGACACAAAATTGGGTGAGACGGGGGGGGAGCATATGCGAAAATGTGTACAAGAATCAAATACAACTTTAATCCCACAAAAGGTACGGTCATACAATGAAGATATTACTAAAAATTACTAAAATACAAGGATACACGATCTCATCTATGATTGATACAACTGGTGGGTTTAAAAAAAAGAAATTCATCAGCCTGAAGGTTTTCAGCTTTGTTAAAAACGTCTCCAGCTCCTCCTCCCCCTCCCGTGATGCCCTAGCAGGGAAGTCAGCAGTCGGCAACAGACGCCAGTCCCAGAGAGCCAGGCCACAGGCGGCAGAAGAAGGCAGCAGCGACTGAACCGAAACTGAACCGAACCAAGTCTGTTCCTTACTGTAAAGCACGTCGAATACTTCTTCCACCATCTTCCTGAGGAGGTAAACGTCAGATCCCTGACCCGGGGAGATCCGGGGAATTGTCCGGCCAAAATCCTTGGCCTTCTTCTGTCCATCCAGATCTTTCTTCTGCTGGACTCCTGCCGGCAAGGGAGAAAAGAGAGAGAAAGGGGTGGAAATTCAGGAGACGGCGGCTAGGGCCCATCACCGTAACACAGGGGTAGGGACAGCCCTGTAGCCAGCCTTCCTTGTGAGGTGGGACAGCCACATTAATGGGTGGGGCATTTGGCGGGGGGAGAGGCATATAACACCAGCCAATCCCCCCCACACACTGGTAGAGAGGATGTGAGGACCAGGCCAGGCCTCACTCCTCCTCCATCCAGAGAGTGTTAACTTACATGAATGAAATTTGCTCAGTTGAATTGTCTCACCCTCTTTTGAGAGACTCAAAAGCTTGACTTTGCCTATAGCTAAAGTCCCCTTTCACCTGTGGTCTGTCCCTGTGTTCTGATTCTTCATGAACTGAATGACTTTGGTAAGCTTGGCTTTGATGCTGCACTAGGTATCTCAGTTTTAGATTTCACTCGAAAAACAAACTTGTCCATACTACAAGTTTAGGGAAGAGCAGAGAGAAAATAAATACTATAGGGTGTGTTTGTTAACTCCTTCTTGAGAGTCCCTCCTCCTAGTCTTGTTCCTGGCCTTTAGAGTTTCCTTCCTGTTGGACAATCAAGGGAAAACTTTTTAGCTAGCTGCTATATAAAGGATGAACTAAGTAATTTGAAACTAATTGTGGAAAGCAATTGGATTTTTTAACTGGTTGCTGGGTTGATTTTTCTGTCCAGAAACCATGAAAAGACCTTATGCTGAGCTGCACACATTAGAAAATTCACAAATTAGGCCTGAGTTATAGTCTAGGTGTCCAGCCAGCTAGCTAGCTAACTGTACACAGCAATATTTCTATTCCTCTTGGGCTGTTTTCATCCTTTGTCATCAAGTAATCAAGAAAAAGAAGAAAATAGCCACTATGCTTGTGAGTATAGTGAGTTCTTTAAAAGGTAGCCATTTTTAGTTCACTTTAAGTTTTCTCTTTATTTCACCCTTTAGCAATAAGTACCCAGTCTTGCTCTATTCACTATAACAACTAGACAATAAACAAATTCTTACTGCAGGCAAACCAACATGCTTCTTTTTTGCTGGCTGGGTAGATAGCACAACCGAAAACGAAGCTGAAAAGTAAAGCAAAGGAAAGTCCAAGGAGTGGAGTCTAATTCTACTCATAACACAAAGTTCAAATATTTAACTCTTCAAGGGTCACATGCCTATACTGGCAGTTTCCCCCCAGGATCATTTAACTAATTATAGGGTGATTGTGATCATGAAAAATCCACTCTCAGTCAGGGAAAGTCTTGAGTGAGCAGATTTTGGGGGCTCTTCCAGATGAGGCTTTTGTTGTTCATTCGCCCTCTGCCTTATTCACTGAATTTTTCAGAAATTCTTAAATTGTTCCAGTTCTTACAACAAGCTATCAGTCTTTAAATGGAGGTTGTCACTGTCTATTATGTTACAAATCACAAAGAAGACAATTCCCCCCCAAAATCCTAGGGGGAGTGAAGCATAGCTACAAGACTGGGTAGGGATGGAGAGAGAATTTAGATTCAGTTCACATTTAAAGACAAACCTCCCTAATTCGCCATTTTTGAAACAAGATGCAAACTGAAACAGAGCCATCCTTCAAACTTCACACTTCTCTGAATTTTGCAATGCCAAGAAATGTGTCCAAAAATAATATACTGTGCAAACAAATGTATATATTACTGAAAATAACATACAAAAATGTGTTATATTAGGGAAAATTTCATTGGAAAAATGTGTACATTTGGCAAGGTCTCCTGACAACTCTCAGCACCTTTCGCAAACTATACTTCCCAAGATTCTCTGGAGAAAGCCATGACTATTTAAAGTTAAAAAATAGTGGGATAAAAATATGGAACGAATGTGGCCTTATACCACTTCAAACAGTCACAGCTTCGCCCAAAGAATCACGGGAACTGTTATTTGTGAAGGGAGCTGAGAGTTATCAGGAGACCCCTATTTCCTTCTCAAAGCTACAGTTGATTTAACTCTCAATCCCTCTTCCCAGGGAACTCTGGGAATTGCAACTCTGTGATGGGAAAAGGGGTCTCCTAACAACTCTCAGAACCCATAATGAACTACAGTTCCCAGGATGCTTCATGGGAAGCCATGACTGGTTAAAGTGGTATCATAGCCCTTTAAATGCATGGTGCAAATGTGGCCATAAACAAAAAACAGACGACAAGAGGTCAAGGAAGATCATAGAGAGATCTTAAAAGAAAGGATTAAAAAAAGCCCACTGATGATGATCATGAAGAATACAGATTTATCAGAGACAAGCTACTGGTCAAAATCCAGCCTCTCTGATATACTTTTGGCCAAGTGAAACACATGAATGAAATGGACTGCCTTCAGGTCGATTCCGACTTATGGTGACCCTATGAAGAGGGTTTTCATGGTAAGCGTTATTCAGAGGTGGTTTTACCATTGCCTTCCTCTGAGGCTGAGAGGGAGTGACTGGTCCAAGGTCACCCAGTGAACTTTATAGCCGTGTGGGGATTCGAACCCTGGTCTCCCAGGTTGGAGTCCAACACCTTATCCACTACTCCACACTGGCTCTCAGTGAAACACATACCAGGAGCAAAGAAAACGCTGAACACTCGCAAATGGATTAGATTTAGGGCAAACATTACAGCTGGTGCACACACTCCCCACATAATCCAGACAGGCACTGACCTTGACAGCCTAACAAAGCTAATATTTGCAGGAGAATGAAGCGTTCTTGACCAGTTCCACCAAGGGGATCAAGCATAAAACCTCTGCCTGCTAGCATCAAGCATGCAGGCAGCCACACACACAGCAAAAACCTCAAGGATTATAACTAAACAAACATGCTTTTTTAACCCACTTCATCCCAGGGCAACATCCCAACAGGCAAGTGCTTGCCTGCCTCCCTACCCCTCTATGCACACCGTAAACGGCAGTGGAGTGGCAAATTCAGAAGTGCAAGGTCACTTCATGTTAATCACAGCCAGGCTACCTCTCTGCTTTTTTTTGCTGTGGGGTTGAGAATGAGATCCTTGTTAATGCCTGGGAACCAATAAGCATGACAGAGGAGAGGGTTAGCACTGAGAAGAGTCTTCTCAGTGTTTGACTCACACCCTTTCACTCTGATTGGCTCCAATCAGCAGGAAAGGACAAGAACGCATGTTAGAAGACTCTTCTCAGTGGCTAATACACTCCTCTTTTAAGCTGATTGGCTTGTAGGATGCTGGAGACCTAGGGACCCTGCTGGGACCCTTCTCCCAAAAAAGTAAAGGGTTTAAGTCCCCCTGAGACCCCACATGACTACACCCCCATCTGTTGCCAGGCAGAAGAACCAAATCAAAAATTAGCATTTTACTAGTGTTAGCCCTAGTCATCCCACAGGTTCCCACCCCCTCCTGTTGTCATGAGGGCAATCCAGCCAATCAGGATACAGGAATTAGCTTACAGCCACAGTACATTAGTAGGTTTGCCTCGGGACAGACCTAGTCACCTGGTAGACCTATCTGAAGCACAGAATAGAGTTCTGAGCGTGCTCAGTGCTGTTTCCTTGAAGGCCACATCTCCTCACAGCTCTTGGTTTTGTGATCTTGAGGGAGACAGAGAGTGTGAGTCTCTTTCTACAATAAATATTTATGTTTTACTGAATCATCTTGCATTTAATTTTGTGAATGGTAGGAGAAATAGTGGTAGGCTTGTGCATATGTTGCAGCAAAATCTGTGTCTCCTGCATTCACTCATTAAAAGCTGCAGTATCTCCTGAGTGGGGCACAGCAGGCAGTGGTGTAGTTGTCCAGGGTCTCAGGGGGTCTTAGACCCTTTACTTTTTTGGAAGCAGGATCCCAGCAATCCAATCAGCATGATAGGGGAGTGTGCTGGCCACTGAGAAGAGTTTTGCTTCCTTGTCCTTTTCCTGCTGATTGGAGCCAATCAGAGTGAAAGGAGGTGAGCCAGCCACTGAGAAGACTCTTCTCCGTAGCTAACACTCTCCCCTTTCATACTTGGCTCCTAGAGATGTCTGTTGTTGTAGGAGAAAGATCTCATTCTCAACCAGCAGCAGAAAAAGAGGGAAAGGTGTGGCTGTGAAGAACCCTGCACTTCTGAATTTGCCCCTGCACTACTGACAGCAGGCTGATCTAAGCCACATGCAAATTCAGAGTATTTTTCAACGTATCTCTAGGAAAGGTCTGTGCATGTACATAATACAAAGAGCTCAGCTTCCAACAACCCTATCTGGACAGGGATAACCGAGCTACAGTAATCTATGCTCTGGTAACTTCCAGGTTAGACTATTGCAATGCGCTTTTTTGAAAATGGTTTGGAAGCTTCAATCAGTGCAGAATGCAGCTGCCTGGGTGTTGACGGATTCAAGGCGAACAGGGCATATAAACACCTATCCTGCTGCAGGGACACTGGCTGCCTGTACGCTTCCAATCCCAATTCAATGGGCTGGTCAGGACACCAATATCTTTTGAAACGCCTCTCCCGATATGAACTTACCAGGACCCTGAGATCTTCTTCCGAGGTCCTTCTCCAGGTCCCCCCTCTGAGGGAGGCTCGGAGGGTGGTGACAAGGGAGAGGGCCTTTTCAGTTGTGGCTCCCCATCTGTGGAATGCACTCCCCAGTGAGGTCCACCCGGAGCCTTCATTAACGTCCTTTTGGCACCAGGTAAAGACTTATCTTTTCCCCCAGGCATTTGATAGATGGAGATGATGCTGTTTGTATTTGTGCCCTGCCAAAGCTTCCTGCAGCTGCATGGGGATGGGTTGCTTTTTATGGTTTTGTTTTCGTAGCATGACATATTTGCTTTTGTTTTCAACATTGTTGTAAGTTGCCTGGAGACCTTTGGGTAAAAGCGACTAATAGATCTAATAATATAAGCAGCACCTCCCCAAGCTTCAGTTCATCTTGAACCTCAAAAGGAGAAAAGTTCTGCTGCTATTGTTTCTAAACAGCTTGACTGAAGGAGGGAGAGAGACTGTGTAGCTAAAATAGCAGATCTGCCAAGCTGAGAACTTCGGCTAGGACAGAGCGCCGTCAAATTACACAAGGCAATGACTGCTGTGGTTCTGCAGACCTGCTCTGTTAAAACGTGTATAGTTTGGGAATCATGTTTTTTATAACTGTATTTATTTATTCTTTTATTTATTTATTAAATGCGTCATTCACTTTTCTACACAAAGATGTGCACTCAAAGCCACTTCCAGTTAATAAAAATTAAAAGTTTTTTTTAAAAAGTGTATAAGGCAGTGGAGCAACCCTTCTTAGGAAGGCTACAAAAGCGAAGTTAAGAAGCAAATGCCTGGCATTTCATGTCTTTTCCACCCTATTTTTTTCTCTTCAACCTCTTCCTTTTTTCTTTGTCTTTTATTTGCACTGGCCTTCAAGCCTGTTTGAATATGATTATTTGAAAATTTCCAATAAAAATCCCTTAATTAAAAAAAAAGAACTTCTCAAAAGCCAACACTCTATAAAACAAAGGGCCATTGAAATCCTCAGAGTTTCCTGGGAATAGGAATCAATTGCTAAACCAGTCTAGGAACTGCAGGCCTGTGAGGGGAACAGGGGCCTCCAAACTACTCTCAGCCCCCTTAAGCTGCCGTTCCTAGGATGACCATTCCTAGCAAGCATGGCCAATGGCCAGGGATGATGTTGGGAGTTGTAGTTCAGCAATATCTGGAGGGCCAAAGCTTCTCCAAACCTGCTGTAAGACAGTCTTCGGAGGCAATTCCCGCCCCCCAGTTAAGTTAGCTCCTGGTTTTCCGAGTCTAGCCGAGGAGAAAAGCACCAAGCTGAATAAGCTGTGGAGGAGGAAATCATTAGCACCAGGCCGTAGTCTGAGCTGCCTGAGGTGAACAAGGACCCATCAGACAAAGCCAGAAGTCAGGACAAACGAACAGGCCAGAGTTCAAGAGGACCTGATTGATCAAGCCCTTTTATGCTCAGCCCTGCTCAGGAGGATCCAACAGCCAGCCTGGGTGGGCAGAGTCAGTCCAGGGCCTGAAGGTACTACATGGAGAAAATGCCACCTGCAGTTTGATGGTTCGCCACAGGGGGGAGCCACACGCTGATCCAGCAGCTCCTGACGCTACGACAGAGCTACCAGGGCATTTTACTGCCTCCCACCTAAAGGTGCTTTTTGTTGCCAAAACTGGACACACACACCCCTTTTAGGCTCCTGAAAGAAAGAAAGCATGGGAAGAAAACCTGGAGTGGATTTTTGTGGATTGTGAGCCTCATTCCAGTAGTGAAAACAAATTCCCAGGCTGAGCAGAAGGTTCAGAAGACACCCAGTTCCCTAATTCTAGGGGTGTGAACATCATGCCCAGGCGCCAAATGCGGCCCTGTAAGCCTCTCTACCCGGCCCTTGGGACTCTCCTCAGGCTAGACCCCCCAAGTCACACCCCTCCTTCAAGAGCTTCTGCAAGGCTAGAATTCTATTTTATTGATACCCCACTTTTCTTTTCATGACAGAAACCCAAGGCGGCTTACATATGGTTCCCAGGTGGTCTCCCATCCAGGCACTGACCAGACCTGACCCTGCCTAGCTTCAGCAGAGAGCTGGCTTCGTGTGCCTTCAGACCATAGCCTGGAATGGGCCCTTGAACTAAGATGATGCCTCTTAATTGCCTTGGAGACAGGTTGTCCATAAGAGAATCTGATCCTTGGGTTGAACAAGGTCCTCACCCCAGCTTAATTCTAAGTTTACACTCATCACCCACCCACCCCAGCCACTAATTTTGCGCCTGGACCTTGTGGCTACGGTGAAATCCAGCAAGTTTAAGAACATTAAGAAGAGCCTGCTGGATCAGGCCAGTGGTCCATCTAGTCCAGCATCCTATTCCCACAGTGGCCAACCAGGTGCCTCAATGGGTGCAACAGCACTCTCCCCTCCTGCAGTATCCAACAATTGGTATTCGGAGGCATCTTGCCTCTGTCTATGCAGAGACAGCACAGCCATCATGGCTAGGGGCAACTGATAGCCTGATCCATCATGAATTTGTGTAATCCTCTTTTAAAGCCATCCGAGTTGTTGGTCATCACTGCCTCCTCTGGGAGTGAGTTCCATAGCTTCAGCTATGTGAAGAAATACTTTCTTTTGTCTGTTCTGAATCTTCCAACATGCAGCCTCATTGGATGTCCATGAGTTCTAGCATTATGAGAGAGGGAGAAAAACTTTCTCTATCCATTTTCTCCGTGCCATGCATAATTTTATACACTTCTATCATGTCTCCTCTGACCCACCTTTTCTCTAAACTAAAAAGCCCCAAATGCTGCAACCTTTCCTCGTAAGGGAGTTGCTCCATCCCCTTGATCATTCTGGTTGCCCTCTTCTGAACCTTTTCCAACTCTACTATATCCTTTTTGAGGCGACCAGAACTGTACACAGTATTCCAAATGTGGCCACACCATGGATTTGTGTAACAGCTTTATGATATCGGCAGTTTTATTTTCAATGACTTTCCTAATGATCCCCAGCATGGAATTTGCCTTTTTCCACAGCTGCTGCTTGAAATCTGACCTCCTCTTCTACAAGATCAGGGCAAGCACAAGAATGAGCTTATGAGTTTGCAAATATCATATCCAGTTTTCTGCCACCAGCAGGATCCGATAAAGCACCACTGCAGTCTCCATTCTTGCCAGAACAGAGCAACTCAATACTTACTGCAGAACTTCTTGAAATCGGTCTGGACCTCTTTCCTGGCATTCATGAAGATTCTCCCCTTTTCTGTGCCAACGACAAAGGTATTTTCATCATGGACCGCAATGCAGGCAACTTCAGCATTGAGTTTAGAAAGTGCTGAACACTGAGGGTAAAACAGAAAGAATCACAGTGGTTATGTCTTTCAGACCCAAGGGGACTTCCAACATGGCTTAGCAACAGAAGTGTAATAAAACAGCACTTAATAATATTTCTAAAATACTATATTCTCCTTGTGGTGGGAACAGACCTCTGTGAAAACGTTTTGGTCTCAAGCATTTGGCCTGATATTAGTGGAACAGACTGCTTCGAGATGCAACCTTGGGGGTACTCATGGATCCGACATTGTCACTAGAGGCTCAGATGGCCTCAGTGGCTAGGAGTGCCTATTTCCAGGTTGGCTGGTTCACCTTGTGGTTTAAGAACATACCTATAGCCAACAGAGATTTCTATCAAACTTTAAAAAGCAGGGAAATTGGGCAGCTATAGTGAATGCACCAGGGGAGCAGGAGACCTGACCTCCTCTCTGAGGTATTCTACTGCCCTACAGATATGTCAAAATGCAAACCCAATTTGAGTTGGTCTTTCACAGTCCAATCCACTTCCTCTGTAGCTTGGAAGAATTTGGTAACCTGTGCCTTTGAGCATATGATGACTGGTGGCAACACCTGCAATCAGCCCAAATAACAGAAACAAGACATGTGCTGTGCTGATCTTGCAGGCTGAAAGCATGCACCTTGGGCAGGCCAAGTTTGTTTTTTTCCAACAGCTAGAGTCATTCCTGAAGTAGCAACGTATTGTGATCCGTCTGATTTTACATCAAACTGAGTTTCAGATTCAACTGTTAATGCACCCAAAATAGAAATAGAACATAATCTCCAGCTGGAAACACAAAAGGCTGTCTTCGCCATCAAATGACATTGACCAATAAAAAGGCTTTGAAATTAATAAAAAATACATTTGACACAGATTTCTAGGATGAATAAGGAGAGAAATATAATTATCTAGGTTAGATGCTCTGTAGAAACTGTAGTAACACAGGAAAGCAAGCAAGAAAAACACCAAGAAACATACCGAAAAAATGTATTTCTCCATCTTTGGAGATGTAGTCCTGATTGCGGGTGTTGCCACCGCTCACCATATGCTCAGAGGCACTTGTTGCCAAATCCTTCCAAGCGACACAGGAAGTGGACTGTGAAAGACCAACTCAAATTGTGTTTGCATTTTGACAAATTTGTAGGGCAGTCCAATATCTCAGAGAGGAGGTCAGGTCTCCTGCTCCCCTGGTGCATTCACTATAGCTGCCCAATTTCCCTGCTTTTTAAAGTTTGATAGAAATATCTGTTGGCTATAGGTACGTTCTTAAACCGCAAGGTTTTTTGGCTGCTAGTGAATTATTTACACCACCTGTAAAGATATTAGTAGTATAATCCTATGCATGTTTATTCAGAAGCTCACCTATCACAAAACGGTGGGGTAGAGGCAGAGGTAGTCATAAAATGGTGGCAAATGGACACATGATTCACAAATAGGCAAAAAACCTTGTGGTTTAAGAACGTACCTATAGCCCACAGATATTGCTATCAAACTTTAAAAAGCAGGGAAATTGGGCAGCTATAGTGAGTAGTACTAGTAACACAGGAAAGAAGCAAAGTAAGAAGAACACCAACAAGCATACAAAGATGTAATTCTCTATCTTTGCAGATGGCAGGTGTTGCCACCACTCACCATATGCTCAGAGGCACATTACCAAATTGTTCCAAGCTACACAGGAAGAGGATTGGACTGTGAAAGACCAACCCAAATTGTGTTTGCATTTTGACAAATTTGTAGGGCAGTCCAGTATCTCAGAGAGGAGGTCAGGTCTCCTGCTCCCCTGGTGCATTCACTATAGCTGCCCAATTTCCCTGCTTTTTAAAGTTTGATAGAAATATATGTCTATACACACATACATACACACACACATACACAAACACAGAGTTCACTGTCTGATCTCTTTCATAGTTAAAATAAGATCTTGCAGAGATGTAGCCAGTCAGATACCCTGTATAAGGAAAAACTAAGCTGACTTATGTAAGATTTCTATTGGGATTTTGTTTTAACATAATCAAAACATGAGGAGTTTTTTTAAAAAACCAAGACATTTGTGCAGATTGTTTTCTTTGTCACAGAAGATAAAAGCCATTATTGTTTTGTTGTGCAAAAGCTCACACTGCACTTGGCAAAACCCAAGGGACAATCAAAACAGCAGATTCCTACATAAAGAAACCTCAATATGTGTTCTTAAAGATTGACTTCAGACCCCTTCTAGCTGTGGATGCAAGGATGGGGATTTTCACTTCAGAGCTCAAATCCTTGGAGCGGTTTGTTCATAACAGCATGATAAAGTGAGCTCCAGTTGCGTCTCGCTCCCTGACAATAGCATCAACGTGTTTTCAAACCAAGCTCATAGTCTTTCGTGTCCCTATGCAACTTTCCATGACTGGCCCTTCCTGCTTAGAATGTCCGTGGACGCATGCTGCGACATCACAACAGCTCAGCAAACGTCCACGAATGCTCAACAGCAAGACAAGAGGCGATGACCATTTTCTGGTCACCTAAAAATCAAAAGTCACTCTGAGGGGAGAACGGCTTTGATAGGGATCGAGCCCCCCAAAAGTTGATTGAATTGACAGAATGTTCAGACAGGCTGGTACTGCAAACCTCTTGAAAGCTCAGTGGTTACCACCAAATTGGATAGCTTTAAAAGAGGATTAGATAAATTCATGGAGGATAAGGATAAGGTTATAATACTCTGGACAAATGAGAAGACATGATTCATTAGAAAAGATAATAATGCTGAGAAAAACAGAAGGGAGTAGAAAAAGAGGAAGGCCAAACAACAGATGGGTTGATTCCATAAAGGAAGCCACAGACCTGAACTCACAAGATCTGAACAGGGTGGTCATGACAGATGCTGTTGGAGGTCACTGATTCATAGGGTTGCCATAAGTCGTAGTCAACTTGAAGGCACATAACAACAACAAAGGCACTGAAGATTGTGTTCTACCTCTACACTCGGAGGCAGCTTGCCTCTCAATGAGGGATGCAAGAAGGAAACATTTGGCCCTGCATTCATTGCATGCAGCACTGCTTCTGTTCCACTGCAGTTCGTTCCCCGCCCCCAAGACATTATTCGTCTTGCCGTCCGCTGCGGCAAAATTACATAACTTACATAATTAATTATGCAAATTACACAATGACGTTGTCAGTACATTATTCCACCCCATTCATTCCAGCGCAAAGGAAACACCTTGCAAGTGGAGGTGAGGGGGCATGTGTCAATGATACATTGTTGGCGGACTGAAAGCATGAACAGCGGATACAGATTGTATTCGCTGGAATGATTTCTGGTCTGGACATGGGTCAAAGAAGTGAATATCAGCAATTTCAACTCCCATTTTGGTCGGAATTATACAACATTCCTGCTCTCAATACCAGCTGCTAGGGACTGCAGGAGGTGAGAGCACATGTCCTGCTTGGAGGCTTCCCTCGGCATCTGGTTTGTCACTGTGACAAGACGATGCTGGACTTGATGGACCCCCTTTGGCCATCAGGGCTCTTCTTGTGTTCTTATAGCGCAGTCCATCACACTTGCAAATGTAACAGAGCACTCCTGGCTTAGGAAGCAAGATGCCAGAAGTAGCCCGCAGAAGAGAAGACTGAGGGGAGATATGATAGCACTCTTCAAGTACATGAAAGGTTGTCACATAGAGGAGGGCCGGGATCTCTTCTCGATCATCCCAGAGTGCAGGACATGGAATAATGAGCTCAAATTGCAGGAAGCCAGATTTCGATTGGACATCAGGAAAAACTTCCTAACTGTTAGAGCCATACCACAATGGAACCAATGACCTAGAGAAGTAGTGGGCTCTCTGACACTGGAGGCATTCATGAGGCAGCTGGACAGCCATCTGTCGGGTTGGACTTGATGGCCTTATAGGCCCCTTCCAACTCTACTATTCTATGATTCTATGACTTCCACGAGCCTCACCACAAGCCACCTCTTTCTCCCACCACCTTACAGGAAATCCACATTTTAATTCTGTAAACGTCATGCAGCTTGCAAAACAAAAGCTTACCATAGAATCTAAGGCAGATACTAAGCTAGTGATGACTTCATCTTTTTGAGAGAAGACTAAGTGCCACTGGTCAGGCCTGGAGTTGTTTGGCGGCCCATCCGACAGCTTTCCCAACAGTGCCATCGTCGCCTGAAAATCAGCAAGAACAAGAGTGTAGTTAGTTTTATTTAAAGTCATATGGCTGTCCATCAAGAAATTAGTAAAATCCATCATGCAATACAGTAATACCTCAGTCAAGGAATCCTTCAGGAAGGAAGCTCCTTTCAAGGAAGGCTTTTTTTAAAGGTGAAACTGACCAAGTTTGCTTTGCTATCAATAAACTGTTAAGTCTGTGCCTTTGCTTTGCTATGGTGAAACCGACATGCCTGTGTGTTTGCTTTGCATTAAAGAGATCTCTTGCTTTATCCCAGGGCTGGGAAAGGAAGGATCCAATAAGATTCAGAGAAGGAGGGGAGGGAGAAGGAAGGGGACTGGGTGGGTGACAGGTAGACACCCTTTAAAGCCCCTGTTGAAGCTGCCTTCATCATCTATGATCAGATGTAGGAACCTATCCCTATTCTTTCCACATTATTCCTACCTCTGGTACCAAAGTTTCTGTTAAAGTAATGTCCGGGAATGCATCTACTTTGTTAACAGAGGTATTACTGTACTTGAAAGTACAATAATTATTACAACAAAACACTTGGCAGCTCACCTCAAAACCAGGTTGAAAAAAAGCAAGAGCATGGAGTTCATTTACAATCACATTAAAAAGTGAAGGCCCGGGATTTGATTTAAAACACAAGCTTGTCCAAAAGGCTTGCATGAACATAAGAGTCTTCACCTGGTGCTGACTGTTTTCGCCTGCCTTGAATGTGTCAATTCAGATAAGGCCTCTTGCTTGCCCGGATGGAGGACAGAGAGGGGTGCGTGTTGTAAGCCACGCTAGCAGGGGGTGGACAGACGAGGATGAAGCAGGTAAGGAGGACTTGGAATGGGACATTCCAGCCAGGGAAGGACTGAGCGAGGGGTGGGACACTGCAGCAGCCCCCATGCTGGAAGCTGATGGGTCACCTCCAGCAGTTCCAGATACCCTCCTGGAGAGACCACCAGACCAGCCAGTCATTCCTCAGCCTGAGGTTCCTCTCCTGATGCCTGCACTGCCACCGGACAGCCCTCTCCCCGCAGAGGAAGAGGACGGGACAGTGATCAAGGCCCGCCTTCACCTCGGACCAGGAGGCGAATGCGGCGGGAGATTCAACAATGCCAGCTGAGGAGGAGTCTGCGCTTACATGCATCCCACCAACAGTGCCTCGTGGTACATGCAAGAAGGGAGCCTGCCCAGCCCTATTTAAGCTGGGTGAAGGGGGAGGGATAGTTGCTGAGCCAAAGTCTTAGTGCTGCCAAGTTGTGCCTAGTTAGCTAGAGGGGGATGCTGAGTTCTGAGTAAGCCGTAGGTAGATTAATGAAGCGCACTGAACTAAAACTCTCTCTTACTTCCATAAAAGAAAAAACTACGGCCGTGTCTGAGTCCGAGTCTCTCGAGTTCGGGCAGGACAGTGTGTGTAGAAACTAGCCTACAATACTCAGGTAAAGTTAAACATTCATTGCCCTGCCTACTTTCATTTCTGATCCTGCCTAGAAATGTGAAAGGGGGGGAGTGGAAAAATTTAAGTAACGTCCCCCCATTTTTTCCCCCAAAGCCTTTTTTGGTGTTTTGTTTTGTTTTTTGAAAAATTGGAGAACTTGAAACATTTTACAGAGCCAGTGTGGTGTACTGGTTAAGGTGCTGGACTATGACCTGGGAGACCAGGGTTCGAATCCCCACACAGCAGTTTACTATGAAAACCCTATTTGTAGGGTTGCCATAAGTCGGGATCGACTTGAAGGCACTCCATTTCCGTTTTGAAACATTTTGGGCTATGGTATGTAAAAGGCTATAGAAGCTAGTTTCAATCTGGGCAAATCAGTTTTGTTGAAGTTCCATTATAAACATGAAGAA
Organism: Rhineura floridana; assembly: GCF_030035675.1. Lineage (NCBI taxonomy): Eukaryota > Metazoa > Chordata > Lepidosauria > Squamata > Rhineuridae > Rhineura > Rhineura floridana. The sequence continues at coordinate 6,065,625 of NC_084500.1, read as the reverse complement.
GCAGAAAGAAATAAGAGATAGCTCAGAAAATGAGGCTGATTAAATTTCACGCAGTATTCATTATGTCTTGGTTTCCGCCTCCTCTTTACCCGGCACTTTCTATAGAAATCATTCTACTTGACATTGTGGAGGACTGAGGAGACATAATCATTTTCAGAATACATAATAATTTTGTTTTTTTTACTATGATACTGACAGTTTCTCCATTTTATTGGTTTGCCCGCTTCTCATAAACTGGCAAAATAACAGAGATGTTATACTGTTATACTGATTCAGATGTTATACTGTTCAGCAGCTTGCAAGCTCCATTTGTAGCAAAAAAACTTTTTTAAAGTAAATTTAATTTGCAATGATTGTCTGACTAAAACTACTTTTAATATAAAAAATAATAATTTAATGGCAAACCAAATCATACATAATACATTTTATGTTCCTAAAGCAACAGAGTGGCTATTTGTAAAGAGTGCAAAAAAAAAAAAAAGCAGTGTCTATTTTTCAATTTTCCCCAAAATTTACATTTCTTTCCAGGGGAGGGGGGAGAACAGGAATTATTTTTTCCAGGGCTTAAACATTTCCAGACATTTTATATCTCTAGCCCTGCTCACTGCTTGCATTTGGCCCCCAGAAAGTTGCCTGGAAGGCAATGTGGCCCTCGGAGCAAAAGAGTTTCTACACCACAGCTTCACATTGTTGTTTGCTATGAAATTGTCTTTTTAAATGTTTTAAGCCACCCAGCGTGGTGCTTTCGTGCCAGACAGGCGAGGATATAAATACTATAAGAACAAAAACGTGAGGTTGCCAGCACACAACTAACTGTGGCCAAGCTATCTCCTCCTCTGGTTCCCCTTAAAATGTCACGTTGTGCTCCCAGAGTTCAGCTCCGCAATGCTGCTGAAAAACGGAAATCTTGTTGGCAAGGCCAATCATGCAGGCACCAAAGTTTGAATTATTATTATTATTATTATTGCTGTTGTTGTTATTGGTATTGTTGTTGTTATTATTAGTAGTAGTAGTAGTGTTATTATTATTTGATTTATATCCCGCCCTTCCTCCCAGCAGGAGTCCAGGGCGGCAAACAGAAACGCTAAAAACACTTTAAAACATTGTAAAAAGACCTTAAAATACATTAAAACAAAACAATGTTAAAAACATTCTAAAAAAGCTGTAAAAGGATCTTTAAAAAAAAAAAAGGTTAAAAACATATTATTAAAGAAAACATATTAAAAGCAATTCTAACTCAGACGCAGACTGGGAAAGGTCTCAATTTAAAAAGCTTGTTGAAAGAGGAATTCAGAACATTAAGAAGAACCCTTTGGCTGGAACAGGCCAATGGGCCCCCGTCTAGTCGAGCATCCTGTTCTCACAGAGGCCAACCAGATGCCTCTTCTGGGAAACCCACAAGCAGGACCCGAGTGCAAGTGCACTCTCTCCCTCCTGCAACTGGTATTCGGAAGCATATCCCCTCCAACAATGTAGGCAGAGCATAGCCATCCTGGCTAGTAGCTGCTGATAGCCTTTTCCTCCATGGATTTGTCTAAATCCTCTGTTAAAGCCCTCCAAGTTCGTGGCCATCGAGGCATCTTGCGGGAGCCAATCCCATCGTTTAACTCTGCACCTGCGTAAAGAAGTCATTTCCTTTGTCTGCCCTGAATCTTCCGACATTCAGCTTCATCGGATGTCCACGAATTCTAATGTTACGAGAGGGGGAGGGAACACTTTTCTCTACCCACTTACTTGGGGAGGTGTGGGGAGCGTCAGAAGCATAGCTTTCGTCATGACCCCTTAGCTATTGTCAGAAGGCTGCACAGGGTGTGTATGGACGTTTGAGCTAAAATGGGGTGGGGGAGTCTGGCGCAGTAGTATAGCTAGATATGGATTGCCTTCAAGTCAATCCCGATTTATGGCAACCCTATGAATAGGGATTTCATGGTTAGTGGTATTTCAGAGGGGGTTTCCCACTGCCTCCCGCTGAGGCTAGTCCTCCCCAGCTGGCTAGGGCCCGCTCAGCTTGCCACAGCTGCACAAGCCGGCCCCTTCCTTGTCCGCAACTGCCAGATGGGGGGCAACTGGGCTCCTTGGGACTCTGCAGCTTGCCCGCGGCTGCACAGGTGGCAGGGCACGTCACCCCTGAGCCACTCCCTGTGGGGCTGATCTTCAGCTGGCCCATGACACCCAGGAGACACGAGCGGGGATTTGAACTCACAGACTCTGGACTCCCAGCCAGGTTCTCCTGCTTTGCCTGCAGGAAGCCCCAGGTCTGATCCCCAATGGCATCACCAGGTAGAGCTCGGAGAGAGCCCCGTCTGAAAGCCTGCCTGCTGGAGTCGACTGAGCTAGGTGGACCAATGGTCTGACTCTGGATAAAGCAGCTTCCTCTGTTCCTATTGAGTGCAGCTCTTTTCAAGTGCAGGAGTGACGACATGTCATCATCTGTTGGAGTGCCAGGGAAACTGAAGGCTCCACCTTGGTTTGGCAAAGCAATGAGGTGATAACGAGGCTTTCAAACTCCACCTACTGTTGGCCTCCCTGGCTTCCACCCTACCAGTCCCAGTGGGCACCAGCCACCACCGTCTGTAGCCATTCCCACGTATGGTGGCAGCAATCGCCACTAATAAAAAGGAGTGGCAACGTATGTAGTAATCATTCAGACCTGCAGACCAGACTTGGGGGGGGGGGATTGAAAAAGCTTGCGGGTGAGCAGGGGAGCAGACACATAAAATCTCTACCGAAGCCAGATCAGAAGGGGGAGGAACTGTTGAGTCTCAGAGAGCCTGCCGGGAGAATAAGAATGAAGCTCCCTTTCTATTCAACTCAATTTGCCAACCAGACAACAATTGCGTAAAAGGATTCCTGGAAGCTTTGTGGGGGCCGGGGATCCAACTGCCCCTTTTCCCCACCATAAGAGAAGGGGACAGGCAAAAGAAATCAAAGGGAACGGTTACGGAGCCAGCAAGCCCTACAAGGAGCATGGCCAACGTCTTTCAGTATGAAGAACCACCAAAGGCAACCTTGGGCTACATTCGCACCATGACTTTGAAGCACATTTAAAGCACATTCCCCGCTCCCTAAAGAATCCTGGGAGCTGTAGTTTGTTAACGGTATCGTTTGTTAAGGGAACGGTAGCTCTGTGAGGGGTAAAATCGAGTTCCCAGAATTCTTTGGACGAAGTAATGCACTTTTTGTTGTTGTTATGTGCCTTCAAGTTGATTTCGACTTATGGCTACCCTATGAATCAGGGACCTCCAAGAGCATCTGTCATGAACCACCCTGTTCAGATCCTGTAATTTCAGGTCTGTGGCTTGTTTTATGGAATCAATCCATCTCTTGTTTGGCCTTCCTCTTCTTCTACTCCCTTCTGTTTTTCCCAGCATTATTGTCTTTCCTAGTGAATAGTGTCTTCTCATGATGTGTCCAAAGTATGATAACGTCAGTTTCATCACTTTAACTTCTATGTGCTTTAAAAGGCATAGCGTGAGTGCAACCTTGGACAGAGATATTTCCAAAACGAAACTGCACCACTCCAAAGAACACAGGAAGAGCCCTGGCTGGATCAGGCCCAGGATCCATCCACTGCAGTGTCCTATTCTGACAGAGGCCAACCAAATGCCTCTTCTGTGCGCAGGACCTGTGTGCAACAGCACTTTCTTCACTCGCGATTCCTAGCAACTGGGAACATTCAGAAGCAGCCTGCCTCCGACAGAGGAGGTAACAGAAAATTTGCACCGGGTTGAAATAGCGTTTGATGATGCTGGCTGCAAGAGCCCTTGCAGCACTCACAGACAGCAGAGTTTAAAGGCTGTGCAACAAAGGAATGCAGTTGTACTAGGGAACGCTTGTTGTGCACCACCGGCTCTTGTTCTGCAATCCGTTGCACAACTATATTGGGTAATGTACTTGTGTTTTTTCTTGCACAACCAGGGCTTTTTTTTCATGTGACAGTATTCACCAGCACAGAGTACCGGCATCTTTGCCACCCATGCCAGCCATTTTGAGTTGGCACTCATGGTATTTTTATCAAGATATGAGTACTGGCACCTCTTCAAATACTTGAAAGGTTGTCACACACAGGAGGGCCAGGATCTCTTCTTGATTGTTCCAGAATGCAGGACACGGAATAATGGGCTCAAGTTGCAGGAAGTCAGATTTCGACTGGACATCAGGAAAAACTTCCTGTTAGAACGGTATGATAATGGAACCAATCACCTACAGAGGTAGTGGGCTCTCCGACACTGGAGGCATTCAAGAGGCAGCTGGACAGCCATCTGTCAGGAATGCTTTGATTTGGATTCCTGCATTGAGCAGGGGGTTGGACTCGATGGCCTTATAGGTCCCTTCCATCTCCACTCTTCTATGATTTTATGAGGAATCAGGCAATCCTTAATGTACTTTGGGGCCAACTTATTTAGGGCTTTGTGAATTAAACCCAAGAACCTTGAACCTGCATGGGAGCAAACTGGTAACAAGTGCAGCTCTCTCACCAGTGGAGTGACATGTTGCTGGTAATTGCTCCTGTGAGCACTCTGGCCTCTGCATTCTACACCAGCTGCAGCTTCTGGACCCGCTACAAGAGCAACCCCACATAAAGCGTGTTACAGCAGTCAAGTCTTGAGGTTACCCATGCATGAGCGACTGTGGTCAGGCTAACCTGTTCCAGGCACGGTCACAGCTGACGGACCAGCCAAAGCTGGTAGAAGGCACTCCTAGCCACAGAGTTGCACTACAACAACATACGGACAACCACAGGGCCTCCATTCCCTGTTAAAGGGGAGGGCTGAAGGCGAACAGGAATGGATGGGGCTCAACTACCACAGGATGTGGGGCAGGCCATGTGCTCAGGGGCATGGAACCTCTGGGCTTATGGATGGCAAGATAACCTGAGCATCACAGGAGCCGCCGTGCACAGGTGCACACGTCTGTGGGTGAAGCTCTGCCCGACGCCACAGAGCATTGCTGCCGGACCATATTGTGCAACGATAGACCAACAGACAGTGTGGTGCACCTGTGAAGCAAATGGATTTTGGCAAACCGAATCCTGTACCGCTGCCGTGTCTCGGAGTCCTTTTCTTTCACAGCCAAAGACTGAAGATCCCGGAATGCAGGAAAAGAAACACAACACGACCCAGTTTTAACGGCTGCAGACAGATATCCGAGGGCAGCCAGTGGAAGAAAGAGAGGAAGCGTCTGGAAGACGGGGGGGCTGAGGGTGCGTTCATGACATAAGGAGCAGTCAGAGGAGTGTTTGCGTACCTCAGGGAAAGTGCAGCTTTGTTTTGCAGTGTCTCCCAGTGCTTCACCACATCCAAGCTTTTACCATGGCCAGGTTTTTTTATTTACTCAAAGAAAACCAAGTCTCTAGCCCTTAAGGTTGCGAGCGTGGGCTCCAAGGGATGTGGGACAACCTCTGATGAATTCAGGAGGAGATTGATATGCTCCAGGCGTCTGAAAAATTAAAAGCTGAGATTCTGTGGAGATCTTTGCTCTGCTCAATTTACACCTAGGTTCTGCACCTTGGCCAGCTCCTTGAAAGTTCAGACTAAAATCTGGAGTGGATTCCACTGCCCCACTGACACGGAGCACCCAGACGTCACTGCATACCACATTAACAGCCCTGGCTTCCCCCAAAAGAATTCTGGGAGCTTTAGTTTAAGGGTGCTGAGAGTTGCTTCGATACCCCTATTCCTCTCAAACAGCTACAATTCCCAGGGTGGATTAACAATCAATCCCTCTTCCCAGAGAACTCTGGGAATTGTAGTTGTGCGAGAAAAATAGGAGGTCTCCTAACACAACTCTCAGCACCCTTATAGAATCATAGAAGAAGAGAGTTGGAAGGGGCCTCTAAGGCCATCGAGTCCAACCCCCTGCTCAGTGCAGGAATCCCTTAGCAAACTACAGTTCCCAGGATTCTCTGGTGGAAGCCAGGACTATTTGAAGTAATGTCATAATGCTTTCAATGAACAGCACAGACAGTACGATTCGTCTTAAAACATCAGTAACAGGAAGCGCCGCTCTGACCCAACACCTGTGCTCTGGCAAGGTATGTGTTGCTCACCTTAGCTGCCAACAGCGTTTCACCGACTGAAGACTTCAACTCTCCAGGTGAACGTTGTTGCACGGCGGCAGATCACAACCAAAAACCTGGACTAGGGAGAGCTTTGCTCTACCGACAGTGAACCATTCTCGAGATGCAGGGATTACCCGGTCTGAGATTCATTTTGTTTCCTTATTCCTCTGCTCACAAAGAACACAGGATGCTGCCTCAAACTTAGTCAAGACCTTTGGGTTCACCTAGCTCAGTACTGTCTACACTGACTGGCAGCAGCTCTCCAGGGATCCAGGCAGGAGTCTCTCCCAGCCCTACCTAAAGATGCCATTTGGGATTGAACTTGGGACCTTCTAAAATGCAGGGCAGAAGCTCTGAGCTGTGGCCTTTCCTCTCTATTTCCTGCCTGCACTCTCTCCCCATCCCCTGCCTCTTTTCCCCTCCTTAACCCAGTACAGTTGCATCTCCCCCGTTTACGAGCTGACGGGCGCTCTCAGGATTGCCCCTGGCGGGAGCAGCCTTTCCTTAAAATGTCTACAGATGTAGTTTGCACGTAATACAACTTCCTTGCTTGCCCGCTGAGGTTATAAAAGGACTTAGAGAACACACCAAATACCTATTTTCCCAGGACCCCAGGAATTATCTATGTGCCTGCAATCACTTCCTGCCGTACAGCTTAGAACACCTGATAGGATCTCTCCAGAGAAGTATCATAGAATCATAGAGTTGGAAGGGGCCTTGTAGGCCATCGAGTCCAAACCCCTGCTCACAGCAGGAAATCCACAGCTAGAGCATCTCCCGCAGATAGCTGTCCAGCCTCTGCTTGAAGACATCCAGCGAAGGGAACCCCACCACCTCCCTAGGCAGTCGGTTCCACTGCCAAACTGCCCTTACTGTCAAGAAGTTCCTTCTAATGTCCAATCTGAATTTACGCTCCTGCAACTTAAAACCATTAGACCTAGTCCTACCCTCTGGGGCAGCAGAGAACAAGTCGGTGCCCTCCTCTATGTGACAGCCCTTCAGGTACTTAAAGAGTGCAATCATGTCACCCCTCAGCCTTCTCTTCACCAGACTGAACATGCCAAGTTCCTTCAACCTTTCCTCATAAGACTTGTTCTCCATACCGGCTATCATCCTCGTCGCCCTCTTCTGAACCTGCTCTAACTTGTCTATATCTTTCTTAAAATGAGGCGCCCAGAACTGAACGCAGTATTCCAGATGAGGCCTGACTAATGCAGAATATAGTGGGACTATTACTTCCCTCGACCTGGAAACTATAGCTCTGTTTATGCAGCCCAAAACCGTGTTTGCCTTTTTTGCCGCAGCATCACACTGCTGGGTCATGTTCAACTTGCGATCCAGTACAATTCCAAGGTCCTTCTCACACGCACTACTGCTAAGCCGGGTATTTCCCATCCTGTACCCGTGCATTTTGTTTTTGTGGCCTAAATGCAGAATCCTGCATTTGTCTTTATTGAATGTCATTTTATTAATTTCAGCCCAATTTTCTAGTCTATCCAGGTCCCTTTGGATTTTATTCCTGTCTTCCATTGTGTTAGCTATCCCTCCCAGTTTCGTATCATCCGGAAACTTCATAAGGCTTTCCTCCACTCCATCATCTAAGTCATCCCTAGCATTTAAAATTAAAACCACGGTTCTGACGCTTAGGGATGTCAGATAATTCTAACGAACACAGAAGGGGAGCGGAAATTGCCAACGGTCTCTTATTTGTCCCATGTCTGGCACGGAAATCAACCCAGCAAATACGATTGTATTTGCTGTTGTCATTGCTTTCAGGCCACAAACAAAACACAGGGGTGTGGGCATCCCAGGTCCCAGGGGGGTGTCTTAGACCCCCTACTTTTTTAGGAACCAGATCTCAGCAGGGTCCCTATGTCTCCAGCGCCCTATGAGCCAATCAGCATGAAAAGGGAGTGCATTAGCCGCTGAGAAGTATCCCAATGAGTGTCAACTGCAAGCAAGCCTTTAGTACTTCCTACTACACAGAGCCAAGGCAAGTTGTGGAGAGTGAGGATGCTGTAAGTGCAGGAGAAGAAGCAGTGAATCCTGATGATAGCACCCCATCTACATCATCAAGCAGTTTGGCAGCTGCAGGGGATAAACACGTAGACACTGAATCCAGTAATTCAAACAATATCTCTTGACAGTGAGAAAGGACAGACAAATGCTGGCAGTGATAGAGAAACAGGATGGTATATTCAAGCCTGGCCAGATTGTTCTATAAACTTAGAAGACTGTATAATCTCAGAAGGGGGCATGTCTGTGACTATCATGAAAAGACCCTATACTTCTGAATTTGCCATCACGCTACTGACAATATGTAATGGATTACATTCACACACACACAACTGCATTGTGTTTCTTTGCTTTGCAATGAATGAGTTGGAATGCATTGAAATGAACAGGGTGACAATGTAACTCATATAATTAATTACATATTGCCAGTGGGCAGCGAGATGAATAGCATTGGTGTTGGCAAAAGAGGAACTGCAGCAGAACGGAAACGGTGTGGCATGCGATGAATTCAGGGTAGAACTGAAACTATTCTCTTTTACATCCCTACCAGCTCTCAAGTTTCTGAAGAAAAAAACTGAAAACTGGTCAGTCGCTTTTGAAGACAACACGGAAGAGACGAATGGGTAGGGTTAGGCATGGCATAGCACCAAGTTGTATCCTTTTCTTTTGTAGAACTGCAAATCTTTTTTTCATAACTCATTCGTTGGTTAGACAGGCCTGGCCCGTCCCCGTGAAACTTTGCCTCCTCCATTCCCATCAGATAAAAGCTCAGGATGAAATTCAGAACCTGGAATGTGCTGTCAGAGTAGGGGGAGCGTGTTATAAGTTTCTCTCCCCCCCCAAGTCATGAGAATATGGGATGAGTGGCACTTGCAGGCAAAAGCAGGAGGGGCCTAAAATGAAAACAAAACTTGGCATGGGATTCTAGTTATATCCACACTGTATGTTTAAGGCGGATGAAGGCTGCAGCAGATAAAAGACTTCCAATCATCGTGGTATCCATGCCATTGGATCAAAGCCTTTTTCTGTCAAGATTGTGTGTTGATCGTCGAGCGCCGACCTCCCCACATAAAACAAATTCATGCACAGGCGTCTTCCAAGCAAAGACCTTATCTTGGAAGACAATCTTACTCGGCCACGAGTAATTGCCAATGATGACATTTAAAGCATATTCAACACATGTGTAAAGTGCATGGCTTCCCCCCACAGAATCCTGGGAACTGTAGTTTGTTAAGGAGGAGAGGAGAGGCTGAAAGAACTGGGCATGTTTAGCCTGGAGAAGACTGAGAGGAGATATGATAGCACTCTTCAAGTACATGAAAGGTTGTCACATAGAGGAGGGCCAGGATCTCTTCGAGTGCAGGACACGGAATAATGGGCTCAAGTTGCAGGAAGCCAGATTTCGACTGGACATCAGGAAAAACTTCCTAACTGTTAGAGACATACGACAATGGAACCAGTTACCTAGAGAGGAAGCGGGCTCTCCGACACTGGAGGCAATCAAGAGGAAGCTGGACAGGCAGCATTCTGTCGGGAATGCTTTGATTTGGATTCCTGCATTATGCAGGAGGTTGGACTTGATGGCCTTATAGGACCCTTCCAACTCTACTATTCTATGATTCTAAGGGTGCTGGGAATTGTAACTCTGTAAGGGGCAAACCAAAGGTGCCATAATTCCCCGGGGCAGCCATGCGCTTTAGATGGGCATTGAGTGTGCTTTAAATGTATGGTGTGGGTGTGAAATCTTAGGAAGCAAGAATGTCCCCTTCATTTTCGTTACTGTAGCAGCCCAGAGAAAGATGATATTGGCTAGAAATGTATCTTCTTTCCAAACGAAAGACACATGTTTTTAAAAGCCATTCTCTCACCAAGATTCTGTTTTAAAACTCTAAATCGCAGTTCTTTTCCTTACTTTTTTTGAAAAAAAAATCTGTGTTGGGATCTTCAGAAACAACCATTGAAAGCGAATCAATGATTATTGACCACCAGGAAAAAAAAGCTCTTTTATGGGTAAGAATTCCTGAGTCCTTGGAAACCAAGGATCTTTTTACACTAACTCAAAGCAGCTCTTGGCCATGTTAACATGCATTTCTTCAGGAAATAAATAATTGGCCCCATATGCCCATTAAAAGCAGCAAGAAATAAAGGCCAGGGAGAAATACACATCAGGTGACGAAAACACTGTGATCCCAGCACGTTTTAACTAACCTTGTTCTTTAAAACCAAAAAGACTCAATTGGGGGGGTGTCTTTATCACAGAGAAAAGGAATGGAAGAAATGGCACCTTTGACGAAAAGCTGGGAGGGAGAAATGACCTATATCTTCCAGCAACTCTGGACACAATGGAAAATCTTATTACAAAAAATGAACTGTTTGAAGTACAGCCAAGAAGCAATTAAAGATTAATCCACACACGCACATACTGATCCAATCCCAGAGTGAGTAACAAAGCACCTATTGATTACAAGGAGAGCAGGATTCGACCTTTACTGCAGACTTGCTGAGTAGTTTGGGGGTGGGGCTGGGGATAGAGGTAAGGAAACCTTGTTGAGGTTTAGACTCACAACGACTTTCCCCCTCTGCAAGGGTGGGGGACCTATTAAGATGGTCCGCCCCCGGAGGCTGCTGAATCCTGATGGTTTTCAAAAAGCCCTGGGGAGTTTTCCGGCTGATAAGGCTGGCGCTCACGTCCGACACCCTGGTCGATCTGTGGAATGCAGAGATGACCCGGGCAGCTGACGTGATCGCACCTGTGCGCCCTCTCCTCTGTAGAGCTCATACAGCTCCATGGTATACTCCAGAGCTGAGGGCGATGAAACAATGTAGGAGACGGCTTGAGTGCAGATGGAGACGGACTCCTGACGAATGCAACTTTGCACTGGTGAGTGCTTATAATAAGACGTACTTTGGGGCGGTGCGGGCAGCAAAGAAACAACATATCACTGCCTCTATTCAAACCTCTATCTCCAGTCCGGCGGAGCTGTTTCATACTGTCAGAGGGCTTTTACATTCTGGCCCTAAGGACGTGATGGAATCTTCTAAAGCTCGATGTGACGAATCTGCAAAGCACTTCCAGAATAAAATCTCTTGCATTCGTCAGGACTTAGACTCCAAAGTTATAGCAGTGGAATCAACTGAGGTCTCCGGAGCACAGTCTGGTCATATTTTGTTGGATGAGTTTCAATTGGTACAGCTTGAGGACGTTGACAAGGTGCTTGGACAGGTACGTACAACCACTTCTGTGTTAGATCCTTGCCCCTCTTGGCTAATAAAAGCTAGCAGGGATGGCACTGCCGGCTGGGCCAGGGAAGTGATCAATGCCTCACTAGGTGAGGGAGTGGTCCCGCACTGCCTTAAGGCGGCGGTGGTGAGACCGCTTTTGAAGAAATCTTCCCTGGACCCAGATAATTTGAATAACTATAGGCCGGTAGCAAATGTGCCATTCCTGGGCAAGGTTCTAGAGAGGGTGGTTGCATCCCAGCTCCAGGCACTCTTGGATGAGACCGATTATCTGGATCCATTTCAATCGGGTTTCAGGCCCGGTTTTGGTACGGAGACAGCCTTGGTCGCCCTGTATGATGACCTGTGTCGAGAGAAAGACAGAGGGAGTGTAACTCTGTTGATTCTCCTTGATCTCTCAGCGGCTTTTGATACCATCGACCATGATATCCTTCTGGAGAGGCTTGCGGATCTGGGAGTTGGAGGTACTGCTTGGCAGTGGTTCCGCTCCTATCTGGCAGGTCGTCTCCAGAAAGTAGGGCTTGGGGAGCACTACTCGATACCCTGGGCGCTCCAATATGGAGTCCCGCAGGGATCAGTTCTGTCCCCCATGCTCTTTAACATCTATATTTATTTATTTTTATTTTATTTAATTACATTTCTAGACCGCCCTATAGCAGAAAGCTCTCAGGGCGGTGTACAACAAATAAAATCACAATTAAAATATGAGCAAGTGTGGAAAATATATATATATATAGTACAATTATAAAACATTAATAAAATTGCCATTGAGATTTAAATTAAGATCATATTAAGTTTAAAATGTTAAATTAAAATATTTAAAAATTTACAAAATTTAAAAAGCCTGGGCGAAAAGGTAAGTTTTTACCTGGCGCCGAAAAGATAACAGAGAAGGCGCCAGGCGTATCTCGTCTGGGAGGGCATTCCATAGTTCGGGGGCCACCATCGAGAAGGCCCTAGATCTAGTTGTTGACCTGGAGAAGGGCCTTCGACGTCGAGCGTAGTGAACGGGTAGGTACATATGAAGCCACTGGGTACGGTCATCAGGAGTTTTGGAGTGCGTTCTCATCAGTATGCTGATGATATGCAGCTCTACTTCTCCTGTTCATCTTCTTCAGGTGAGGCTGTCAAGGTCCTAAACCGATGCTTGGCCGCAATAATGGACTGGATGAGAGCGAACAAATTGAAGCTCAATCCAGACAAGACTGAGATGCTGTTAGTAAATGGATCCCCTGACCAGTTGGATGTTCGACCTGTTCTGGATGAGGTTACACTCCCCCTGAAGGAGCAGGTGCGTAGCTTGGGAGTCCTTTTAGACCCGTCCTTGTCACTTGAGGCGCAGGTGGCCTCGGTGGCACGGAGTGCTTTTTACCAACTTAGGCTGGTGGCCCAGCTGCGCCCGTATCTGGACAGGGAACATCTTGCTACAGTTGTCCATGCTCTGGTAACCTCGAGATTGGACTACTGCAACGCACTTCACGTGGGGCTGCCCTTGAAGACGGTTCGGAAACTGCAGCTTGTGCAGAATGCAGCAGCCAGATTAATAACTGGGACCAAGCAGTCGGAACATGTGACACCAATTCTGGCCCGCTTGCACTGGCTGCCTATACGTTTCCAGGCCCAATTCAAGGTGCTGGTTTTGACCTATAAAGCCTTACACGGCACGGGCCCACAATACCTGGTGGAACGTCTCTCCCGATATGAACCTACCCGTGCACTACGCTCAACATCGAAGGCCCTCCTCCGGGTGCCTACTCAGAAAGATGCCCGGAAGGCAACTACAAGAAAGAGGGCCTTCTCGGTAGCGGCCCCCGAACTATGGAACACCCTTCCTGATGAGGTACGCCTGGCGCCTACTTTACTATCCTTTCGGCGCCAGGTGAAAACCTTCCTCTTTGCCCAGGCATTTTAATATTTTTAACATTTTAGTATTTCAGTAATTGTATTTAATGTTGTATTTGTTAGTTATATGTTTTATTTGTTTGTTTAATTGTTGATTTGAGAATTAGATGGTTTTTTAATATTGAAATGTAAAGATATATTTTTATTTGTTGTACACCGCCCTGAGAGCTTTGCTATGGGCGGTATAAAAATTGAATTAAATAAATAAATAAATAAAATAAATCCACAAAGCAGCCACCATTTCAAAATGAGCATGCACACACAATCAAAGTGATCCATTGACAGCGATTGTATAAATTAACCTTAGATCAATTGCAGAGGCAGCCCACATTCTGCAACCAGGTGAACGGCGCAAAGTATTCTGCATCCATCTGCATATCTCACATATTTTCCTTTACTCCAGGCACAGGTTAGCTCAGCGGTAGAACACTTGCCTTGCATGCAGAAGGTCCCAGGTTCGATCCCCAATGGCATCTCCAGGTAGGGCTAGGAGAGACTTCTGCCTGAAACCATGCAGAGCCACTGCCAGTCAGTGTAGACAGTACTGAGAGAGATGGATCCATGTTCTGACTCAGTAAAAGGCAGCTTCCTGTGTTCTTGTTAAACCATCCCTGAATTCAGAACCATGAGGACTGGAAACTTGTTTCATTTCGCACACAGCGAAAGCAAGCAGACACCTTTTTTCCTCTGGCATCACTGTGCAAGGGAGAAGTCCCTTTTGAAACCAATGTCTGCATAAAGCAGGCTTCTTCCCGTCCCCCATGGGTTGCCCACTCCTGCTCTAGAACCTTCTAGGCTAAAGATGTGGAAGTTTTTTTCAGTCTGGGAGCCACATGCCAGTGGTGGGCGCAGCTAGAGGGTAAAGTGGGCAGGGTAATTAATCTAACTTATCTTTGCAAAGCAGGCTGGTTTCTACACAAACTCTCCCACCCCTCTCCATCCTCCATCCAGACAAGCAAGAGGCATGATCAGAATTCAAGGACACATTCCAGCCAAGCAGAAACCCTCAAGAAGGGTGCAAAGCAGGAGGAGGTGTGGCTTATATATAGGAAGTGTGGTCCTGAGGGCTAGACAGAGAGGCCCAGAGAGCCACATCAGGCCCTTGGGCCTGAGATTCCCCACAGTTGTTCTAGGCCTAGTAGGCTAGCCAGATGAAAAAGAGAACAGGGTTCCTGCACCTTTAATTGAATGACACCTGCTGAAATTCCTTCTTCAACTCAACTATTAAAAGTGCAGGAGCCCGGCATTCTTTTTCACCTGGCCTAAGTAGAAAACATATCCTACAGCAGAGGCTTATGTAATAACCACACACAACTGTCAAACCAAACTGGAGTCCTGCGGGTGGGTGGAACAGGAGGCTGGAAGCCACAAGGTTTTTTTTAAAAAAAAAAAAGCAAGCAAAGTTTCATAGGCCAGACTTGGGTTTCAAGCTGTGTTTTTTTCAATTCACTTAGGAAAACATTGGTACAACAATGCCAACAAGAAGCAACTGAGCCTTACGTTCATGTGAGCAAGTGGCATGAAGGAGAATGTCCCTTTCATCAGGCCACACAAGGAGTTTGTTTCTGCAGGGTTTAAACATATGCCACAGATACTGTTGGGGGGGGGCTGTGCATGGCAAGGCAGCCTCCAATATCGCAGAGACAACCCCCCCCAAAAAAAATAAGGGCATGCTTGGAACACCCTGATTCAGCTTGGAACACCCTGATTCAGCTTGCAAGCCCCACTCCATCCCCACACAACACACAGCCGAATGCTCTTCAAGGATAAAGACACACGAAAAAACACAACTTAACCTATGGTCACATCCACACCATATATTTAAAGCACATTTAGCACACATTCAATGCACATGGCTTCCCCCAAAGAATCCTGGCAACTGTGGTTTGCCTCTCACAGAGCTACAATTCACAGCCCCCTTCAGAACCACAATGCCCAAGGGAAGCCACATGCGTTAAATGTGCTTTAAATGTATGTATGGCTGTGGTCTATTATAGGTTATCACCCATTCAAAACATACTTCAGCAGCTGCAGTGTGGGAAATGGCAAAGTGCACTGTTTGCATGGTGCCTTTGCCTCCTTCTGCATGCATTTGCGCGCATGCGCACTAGAGGTAAAATGCGTCTACCCATTACTCACAGATTTGACTTCTAGGGCAAGGGGTTCTCAAATTTTCCACCCCAGGGCCCATTTGAGAGGGCTAAACATTACTGAGGCACACCAGTCACAAATGAGCAGTGCAAAGAGAGGAAACAGTAAGAAGAATATTGAGGCAGACGTGGTGTAATGTTTAGCCTTGAGAAGAGAAGACTGAGGGGAGATATGACAGCACTCTTCAAGTCCTTGAAAGGTTGCCACACAGAGGAGGTAACAGGATCTCTTCTCGATTGTCCCAGAGTGCAGGACACGGAATAATGGGCTCAAGTTACAGGAAGCCAGATTTCAACTGAATATCAGGAAAAAATTCCTGTTAGAGCGGTACGACAGTGGAACCAAGGGAGGTGGTGGGTTCTCCAACACTGGAGGCATTCAAGAGGCAGCTGGACAGCCACCTGTTGGAGATGCTTTAAGCTGGATTCCTGCATTGAGAAGGGGGTTGGACTAGTTGGCCTTATAGGCCCCTTCCAACTCTGTGATTCTATGCCTCAGTCTTCTTACTCTTTCCTCCCTTTGCACTGCTCTTTGGTGACTGGTGGGCCTCAGTAATGGCTGTCAGTGAGCTACCAGTGTTAGTACTAGCACAGAAAGCCCTAAATGGCTTGGGGCCCAATGCTCTCCCTAATATCAACCACCTTGGCCCTACGATCAATAGATGAGGCCTTGTTGGTTGTGCCATCGGGGGCTGCCCAGTTGGCGTTAACCCGTGACAGGACTTTTTCAGTGGTGGCTCCCCACTTGAGGAAACCCCTCCCTGCTGAGGTGCATTGGTCTCTCTGATTACTGATTTTCAGAGGAATTTAAAAATATTCCTGCTTCCCAGGTATTTGATGACTGAAAGAGAATGTTCCTGGCAACCCTGAGATCACTGGTTAAGATAATGTTTCTGTGTTTAGAATGCTTTTTTAAAAAATTGTTTTATTATTAATGTGTTTGCTGCTCTGGACTTCCTGAAGGAGGAAGGGCAGAATCTAAATTGAACTAAATAAATAAAGGCAACCTTGCTGGACAACAATTCTGAGAACTGCAGTTTGTGGGAAGTTACTTTGACAAAGTGGCCCATGATATTCGAATTAGCAAGCTAGCTAAATGTTGGAAGACAGAAACAAAATTCAAAGGCATCTTGATAGGTTGGAGCATTGGGCTGAAAACAACAGAATGAAATTTAACAGAGATACGTGCAAAGCTCTACACTTCTGAAAAAGAAACCAAATGCACAGTTATAAGATGCGGGATACTTGGCTCAGCAATATGACATGTGAGAAGGATCTTGGAATTGTCATTGATCACAAGCTGAATATGAGCCAACAGTGTGATGTGGCTGCAAAAAACGCAAATGCTATATTAGGCTACATTAATAGAAGTATAGTTTCCAAATCACGTGAAGTATTAGTTCCCCTCTATTCAGCACTTGCTAGGCCTCATCTTGAATACTGTGTCCAGTTCTGGTCTCCGCACTTCAAGAAGGATGCAGACAAACTGGAACAGGTTCAGAGGAGGGCAACAAGGATGATCAGGGGTCTGGAAACAAATCCCTATGAGGAGAGACTGAAAGAACTGGGCATGTTTAGCCTGGAAAAGAGAATACTGAGGGGAGATAGGATCAAGTACATGAAAGGTTGCCACGCAGAGGGCCAAGATCTCTTCTCGATCATCCCAGAGTGCAGGACATGGAATAATGGGCTCAAGTTGCAGGAAGCCAGATTCCAACTAGACATCAGGAAAAACGTCCTAACTGTTAGAGCCATACGACAATGGAACCAATGACCTAGAGAGGTAGTGGGCTCTCCAACACTGGAGGCCTTCAAGAGGCAGCTGGACAGCCATCTGTCCGGGAAGCTTTAATTTGGATTCCTGCATTACGCAGGGGGTTGGACTTGATGGGCTTACAGGAACCTTCCAGCTCTACTATTCTATGATTCTACTCTGAGAATATTGCTAGTGAATTCTATTACCCATACACATCCTCACACTTATACTGTATGGCTATAATTTCCAGAATTCCCTCTGGAGAAAGCTTTCTGAAACTACTTTGAGTTGGTAGAATAATCATGCCCTAAGAGTTAGTGAATACTAAGGTGAGCATGTGTGATACTTTATAGAAGGCAGCTGGGATGAGGGGAAAACTCAATTCAGTTCACATTTAAAGCCAAATCTATCAAATTCGCACTTTCCAAAGCTATAGGAGTACCAAACCCCAGCGACCCTTCGAAATTTGCGCTTCTCCAAATTTTGCGATGCAATTCTCCACCCAACCAGTGTTTACAAAGATGCAGATATTAGGGGAAAGTATGCATAAAAATGGATATATTAGTGAAAACATACAAAAATGCATTGCTTGCAAAATGGGTAGGTTTAGTCAAAACTGCCCACAAGAAAAAATGTGTTTAGTTGGAGAAATTTACATTAAAAAACTTTTTGTTGAAAAATGTTCATGAGGATTTAAGAACAAATTCGCAAACTGCTGCAAGAACGTGGAGAACGGAATTTGAGATAGGAAAGAATCAAAATTGACGGGCCCTTCCATCCCTAGAATTCATTCCTGTATTGGATGGGCTGTCAGAGGACAGCTCCCCATTTGAAGAAGTCTCCTGTTTGAAGCGCTGTCGGTTCCAAGCTCAGTTTAAAAAGAACCATCATTCCCTCCAGAGGCTGTTACATTCCTTGCTGGTCAAAATATACCTTCCAGAGTCACTGATAAGGAAAGCCTGCATTTGAAGCAGATTGTTTTTGAAAATCCAGGATGCAAGCTTCAGAAACACACAGATCTATTAAGCTGGATTTTTTAAAATAAAAAAAGAAATATTGCCACAGAAGCACGAGCTTTGCTAAGGTAATACATATTTTAGTAAATATCTTATTGTCCATTAAAAAAAAAGCTAGATATTTTAAGAAAAGGGAAAACAAATTTTAAAAAATTGTTTCTGTGCCAGAGTTCACATTCATATCATTGTGTACCCTCCCAAGGACACTTCAGCACTGATTTATTATAAGTGAATTTTATTTTAGGAGGACCTTTCTACATTGCGTTTTGGACAAAAGGCATTAAACAAGGTTAATTTATAAATAAGCGTTAAAGTAACAATCAGATATAATAAAGTAAATGAACAAACAGATATAAGAAAATAAATAAGAAGACAAGCAGCAAACAAGGAAGCAATTTCCCAAACAACCAGGGAATCTCAAAGCCCCTTCAAAAGAGAACAACCCGAGTCACACATTTAAATCTAGCAATGAGGGTGCAAAACAAACCTGCCTCCCTTGCAGGGTACGTGTGCCATATTCTCAGTGCCACTGCTAAAAAGACCCTGTCTCACAAAACCAACCACTTGATTCCCAGTGGAAGGACTTGGAACAAGGATTTTGAAGAAGATCTTAAAGTATGGGTAGATTTATATGGGTGAAAGCAACTCTTAAGGTACCATCAGTCCCAAACATTTTAAAGTTTTGAGTGTGGCTCTTGGAAATTACTTGCCAAGGCCTAAAAAATAATGGAAATATTTGACTAGAACTTTTTTCAGACTCCGTCCTTCCTGTTTTATTTAAAAGATCAGGAAAACAATGTAGCCCCGTGAGTTTTTAAAAAACATAGAAAAGGGAGATATGAGTTCCGATCTCTCATCTGCAGCAGCCTCATTGCCTTGCTGGAAAACTACACTTACAGTAAAACCACCACAGCTGCCCACCAACTCTATTTGACTCTATTTGACTTTGTTTACTGTTGAATCAGATAACTGTAGAGTTGGAAGGGGCCTGTAAGGCCATCAAGTCCAATCCCCTGCTCAATGCAGGAATCCACCCGAAAGGTGGCTGTCCAGCTGCCTCTTGAAGGCCTCCAGTGTTAGAGAGCCCACCACCTCCCTAGGTCATTGGTTCCACTTTCGTACCGCTCTAACAGTTAGGAAGTTTTTCCTGATGTTCAGCCGAAATCCGGCTTCCTACATCTTCAGCCCGTTATTCCGTGTTCTGCACTGCTGCCTGCTTTTCTTCCCCGATGATGGAGGCAGAATGCATGAGGCTCCCAAGCAAGCATCCAGTCTAGACACTACGATACTTACTTATGCATTGCCAAATAAATAAATAAAATCTGTTAATTTCAATGGGCCTGCTCGTGAGTATGACTACCATTGGATGATCACCCACTATAATTTAAATCAAAATGCAGTACAGCCCGTCACAGTGTGGACAACTGTGACCAGGTGACCTCCATGCTTGCACAGATTATTGTCCAGGTGGTCACTGTTGACAGGCAACTTCAAGACCCCTCCCGGTTCCCCTTTCTTAAAGGGGACTTGGACCAATTAGACCTTCAAACAGGTTCAGGGTGGGAATACGTTGTGGCCCAGATGTATATCTTCCTACTGCACCTTGAAGGTTTCCAGCAGGGAATGCGTGGGCAAAATAGATCCCCCACCCTTGCGGGGCAACTTTGACGGGTGGGCAAGGCCACCCAACTGCCAATCATCTGATGTCATGATGATGTCAGGTGGCTGGCATATGGGGGGCATGGGGGGTATGGGGGGTCCCAGGGGGGTCCCACCCACCTGTCAAACCTGACCCGCAAGGGTGAAGGAGGAGAGATCCATTTCGCCAGCATGTTCCCTGCAGGAAATCAGGATTGAACTCTCTGCTTGTCAATGGAAGAGCAGAGAGTTGAATCCTGCACTCTGCAGGCGTCTCCTTCGCCAGCGCGTTCCCCAAAGGAACACAACCCTGCCACCCTGCCCATCAGCAGATATCATCCAGTGAGATCTGTTGATGGACAGAAGGGCGTGGTTTGGGGGAATGGCCTCATCCACAAAAGAGAGGATCTCTTAAAATAGGGGATCCTTCTTTGTATAGCAAGGGACATGCCCACCCAACCAGGCACCGAGAAGACCCAATCCTGCCACGTTTCTTTAGACATGCTCTCCACCCAGTTAAGGAATATCCTCAGTACGGGCACAGCATGGTCTCATCTGCTTCTCACTGTTCAGTACACCTAAAAAATAAATGCATATTTTTTAAAAAAGAAAAGAAAACCAAACGGCATTATTCGAAGACTTCTTCAGACCCGGCATGATTGCCAGGAATCATATACATGAAGCTGCCTAATCCTGCGACAAACAGCTGGTGCATCTGTCTCCATATGGTGAACCTCACTGGCCTTCAAACTTGTCGTCCAATGACATCTGGGGACCCAGCTCCCATTGCCCTTGGCCACTGGCGAGGCTGGCTGGAGTTGCAGATCGCTACACAATAAAATCTCCCTCGTCCATGATTTAATTGTGGATGAGGCAGCCGATCTGGCATGCATAACCGAGACCTGGGTGGGTGAGCAGGGAGGAGCTAGTCTTTCCCAGCTCTGCCCACCCGGGTACCTGGTTCAGCACCATGGTAGATCTGAGGGTCGGGGAGGTGGGGTTGCTGTGGTCTATAGGAGCTCCATCCCTCTCATCAAGCACCATGTTCATGTAGCTACTGGCCTGGAGTGTTTGCACCTTGTGTTGGGTCAAAGGGACAGAATGGGAATCCTGTTGGTGTACCGCCCACCCTGCTGCCCAACGGCTTCCCTAACTGAGCTGACGGAAGTGGTCTCGGAGGTATTGCTGAGATCCCCCAGACTATTAGTACTGGGGGATGTCAACATCCATGCCGAGGCTACGTTGTCCGGAGCGGCTCAGGACTTCATGGCCTCCATGACAACCATGGGGCTGTCCCAATATGTTAGTGGCCCAACACATGTGTCAGGGCATACTCTAGATCTTATTTTTGCTACTGGACATGGAGATGGTGATCTGGATGTGGGGAGTTTTACATCTCTCCCTTTGTCATGGACAGATCACCGCTTGTTGAAATTCAGACTTACAGCGGCTTTTCCCCTCTGCAAGGGTGGGGGACCTATTAAATTGGTCCACCCCCGGAGACTGATGAATCCTGAAGGTTTTCAAAGGGCTCTGGGGGATTTTCCTGGCTGATAAGACTGGCACTCCTGTCGAAGCCCTGGTTGAACTGTGGAATGCGGAGATGACCCAGGCTGTTGACACGATTGCTCCTGCGCGTCCTCTCCTGTGTAGAGCTCATACAGCTCCATGGTACACTCCAGAGCTGAGAGCGATGAAGCAAGATAGGAGGCGGCTTGAGCGGAGGTGGAGGCGAACTCCCGACGGATGCAATTATGCACTGGTAAGTGCCTCTACTAAGTTGTACTTAGGAGCGGTGAGGGTGGCGAAAAAACAATATTTTGCTGCCACTATTAAGTCATCTCTTTGCCGACCAGCGGAGCTTTTTAGAGTTGTCCGAGGGCTACTTCATTCTGGCCCTAAGGACTTGATAGTGTCATCAGTAGGCCGCTGTAATGAGTTTGCTGGGCACTTCCAGAATAAGATCTTATGCATCCGCCGGGACTTAGACTCCCAGGTTACAGCAGTTGATCTGAATGAGGTGTCCGGAGCACAGTCTTGTCATGTTTTATTGGATGAGTTTCAGTTGGTTCAGCTCGAGGATGTGGACAAGGTGCTTGGACAGGTGCGTGAGACCACTTCTGCTCTAGATCCTTGCCCCTCTTGGCTTATAAAAACTAGCAGGGTTGGAACAGCCGGATGGACCAGGGAAGTGATAAATGCCTCTTTATGAGAGGGAGTGGTCCCTGGCCGTCTGAAAGAGGCGGGACCCTGAAAATCTTAATAGCTATAGACCAGTTGCGAATGTTCCATTCCTGGGCCAGATCTTGGAGCGAGTGGTTGCTGGCCAGCTCCAGGCGCTATTGGATGAAACCGATTATCTAGGTCCATTTCAATCGGGTTTTAGGCCCGGTTTCGGCACCGAGACAGCCTTGGTCGCCCTGTATGATGACCTATGTCGGGAGAGGGACGGAGGGAGTGTTACTCTGTTGATTCTCCTTGATCTCTCAGCGGCTTTTGATACCATCGACCATGGTATCCTCCTGGAGAGGCTCGCGGAGTTGGGAGTTGGAGGTACAGCTTGGCAGTGGTTCCGCTCCTACTTGGCGGGTCGTCTCCAGAAGGTAGTGCTGGGGGAACATTACTCGACACCGTGGGCTCTCCAGTGTGGAGTCCCGCAGGGGTCGGTTTTGTCTCCCATGCTTTTTAACATCTACATGAAGCCGCTGGGTGCAGTCATCAGCAGTTTTGGAGTGCGTAGCCATCAGTACGCTGATGACACGCAGCTCTACTTCTCCTTTTCATCTTCTTCAGGTGAGGCTGTCAATGTGCTGAACCGTTGCCTGGCTGCGATAATGGACTGGATGAGAGCTAACAAACTGAGGCTCAATCCAGACAAGACTGAGATGCTGTTGGTGGGAGGTTTCTCTGAACAGATGGTGGATGTCCACCCTGTTCTGGACGGGGTTACACTCCTCCTAAAGGAGCGGGTTCGTAGTTTGGGAGTATTTTTAGATCCTTCCCTGTCACTCGAGGCTCAAGTAGCCTCGGTGGCACGGAATGCGTTCTACCAACTTCGGTTGGTGGCCCAGCTACGTCCCTATCTGGACAGGGAGGACCTCACCTCAGTTGTCCATGCTCTGGTAACCTCTCGATTGGATTACTGCAATGCGCTCTACGTAGGACTGCCTTTAAAGACGGTTCGGAAGCTGCAGCTTGTGCAGAATGCGGCGGCCAGACTAATAACGAGGACCAAGCGGTCTGAACATATAACACCTGTTCTGGCCCGCCTGCACTGGCTACCAATATGTTTCCGGGCCAGATTTAAAGTGCTGGTTTTAACCTATAAAGCCTTATACGGCACAGGACCACAATACCTGCTGGAACGCGTCTCTCGATATGAACCTGCCCGTACACTACGTTCCACATTAAAGGCCCTCCTCCGAGTTCCGACTCATAGGGAAGCTCAGAGGATGATAACAAGAACTAGGGCCTTCTCAGTGGTGGCCCCCGAACTGTGAAATAGTCTTCCCGATGAGGTGCGCTTGGCGCCGACGTTGCTATCTTTTCGGCGCCAAGTTAAAACCTTCCTCTTTTCTCAGGCATTTTAGTCTATTTTAGTCTTTTAAATATGTTTAACTGATTTTAGATTTGTGGATGCCTACATACATGTTCCTTGCATTGAATTATTGGATTTTATTGTGTATATTTATATTCCTCTGTTGTACACCGCCCAGAGAGCTATGCTAGTCGGGCGGTATAGAAATTCAACAAATAAATAAATAAATAAAACATCTGGGGACCCGAAGCTGAAGAAGGTGGCCCACCCTCCTCAATCTGCCTTCTTTCATACTTGGCCCTTGGCCCTGGCTCCTCCTCCTCTGTTGCCCCTTGTACAACTCAGGAAGGAGGAGAATGGGGACAAAGCTCTCATGAGCCGGTTCTTGCCTCTCATTGGCTGCGTCTCTGCCTGTCATTGGCTCTGGCTCCACCTACCGTTGGGGCTCCCTGCCTTCCGCACCACCAGTCCCCAAAGGGCACCTGCCACTACTGTGCCAGGGACTGAACCTGGGATCTTTTGCATGAAAAGCACACACACTGCCACTTGCCTGTAAACCCTTCTTCTACAAATAAAGCAAGATCCCAGTCCTCATTGTTCTGAATAAAGAGCTAATTCAAACAGGAAGCTGCTGGCCCATTGAGTTCAGTATCTGAGTGCGCTGACTGGCAGTAGCATTCAAAGGTTTAATAATAATAATAAAAATAATACAATTTTATTTGTGAGTCGCCTATCTGGCCGAAGTAACGGCCACTCAGGCAGTGGGTCTCTGCCAGCCCTCCTTGGATACCAGGACTGAATCTTCCGCATGCAAAACAGGTGCTCGCTCACTAAGTGGCATCCCCTGCCAAGATACAGGCCAGCCCTTGCCCTCACACAGCACATCTGGAATTTGAACTCAGGACCTCTCACATCGTGTGCCAAAACACCAGCCTTCCCAACCTATAACTAAGCCACAACCACACACACTTTGCAAGTCACTACTACCACTAGGAAAGGGTAAAGAACAGGGGGCATTTAAGTTTCATTTTAAAAGAAAACGAAGGGGTGAGAAGGGGAAGCCATGATAGGAGATGATGACATTCACCACGGCCTGAAGAAAGTGCGTAGAGAGAAGCTTTTCTCTCCCTTGTGAGAGGAACAGGAGATTTAGGTCAAGAGAGATAGTGGAAGTGTGGTATAATGGTAATTTATTTATTTAAAATATTCCTATCCTGCCTTTCTACCCTATAACAGGGCACTCAGGGTGGTTTACACTAAAATCGAACACATACATAATAAAATTGTACACAATAAAGATCACAAAAACATTACAATAAAATTAAAATACATAAAATGCAATACACAGAGAGAGGGGGGGTACTGAAGGGACTAAAAGGTGTGAAGACAGTCTCAGGCTCTCCCATCCCCAATGCTATCCGGAACAAAATGGTTTTCAAAAGTCTCCGGAAAATCATCAGGGAGGGAGCAGAGCAGACTCCTTGGGGTAGGGTATTTCAAAGCTTGGGGCCCACAGCTGAAAAGGCTCTCTCCCACGTGCCTGTCAGTCTGACATCTTTCATTCCAGGCATGCAGAGGAGACCAGAGGCAGCTGATCTTAAATCCCGGGCAAGTACATATGGGCGTAAATGGTCCTGCAGGTACGTTGGTCCAAGGCTGTTTAGGCTTTAAAGATCAGAACCAGCACTTTGAATTGGACCCGGAAACAAATTGGGTTACAGAGTATTATGCTTGGCCTGGGAAGTTCTAAGTCCCAGCTCAGATGCAAAGCCGACTGGGCGAACTCTCAGGTTGGTCACTTTTTCAGCAGCACCTGCCTCACAGGGTTGTTGTGAGAAAAAATGGGGTGAAGGAGGAAGCACCATGCATGCCACCCCATAGTTTTCATATGTTTGGTAAAAATAGAACAAAATGAATCAATGCCTCACTGGCCATAATAAAACACAGTGGCCCGAACCAATTATTTATTAATTTAAAGCATTTCTAAACTGCTTATTATTTAAAAATCTCTTAGCCGTATACAAAAAGACAGCTTAAAAACAATTGGGTTGCATCCAACAAAGCTCAACTCAGAGAAGACCCACTGAATCCAAATTAGGCATGCTCGTTAACTTGAATGGGTCTACTCTGAGTAGAGCTAGCACTGGACACAACCCAATAAATCAATAAAAGAAATAGAAACAGAGATACAACACAAGCACCAGTAAAGCAGTCTTCTAAAAAGGTAAGTTCAGTAATAACAGGGTTCACTCTTATGGGTCAGACATTATGGAACCTCTAGAGCAGGTTCTCCTACTGGGAGAAAGGGCGGGATATAAACCTAATAAATAAATAATAGATAAGTAGCCCAACCGCAGTCACTACTCAACCAAAACCGGAACCAAACCAAACAGAAGGTACCAAACCACCAGAAAGTGTAATTTGGAATCAAAGGACCACAGCCAAAGGGAGAAGGAACGAGTGCCCTTTGGGTGATTCCTTTGTTTGCTGTCTATACCAACCTTGCGACAAGTATAACCTTGGTCAAGGGCAGGGCCTGTTTCAGTCTCCTTTTACGAAAGCCACGACAAGGGAGGGGTGTAAGAAAGAAAATAAATAAGGGTGGAAGGGGACAATTATAAAAAAGAGAGAGAGAGGAGAAACCAGACACTATTCTCAAAACTTGCTTCAGAAAGAGGAGAGGGGTGGAAATCCTGGAAACCAGGCATCTCTGCTCTCCAGAGAGGCAGCAACGGCCACAAGAGTTCCTCATTTTATGACTGACGCCATTTATTATCATTTTAAAGGCTGGACTTGCTAATGTACCCACGTCGTGAAGTGCTTGCCAAGATTTCCTCGGAAGAACGTTGCCAGCATATCCCCCCTCCCCCCCCAAAAAAATACAAGGGGCCAAATGAGTCAGGTTTCTCAATATCGAAAATTTCCGAGCCACAAAAAAAAAAATTTCCTCCAACCTTTTATTTGATTTTAACACACAAACACACACACACAACTGCGGCTCAGCTACTGTTTGCCTGACCAGGCTAAAAAAATAAAATCCTCAATCTCGATTCCAGGCCCCCACGGTGCCTATGGCAACTGGCATCCGTCGCCTCGGAAACTAATCTCGTGGTATTTGAACAATGTAACAAGGGCCTTTAATCTCCCAAACACTGTAAATCTTTATTCTCGGGGCCCGCTCGGCGAGGTCCAGAAGAAGCGATAAAAAAAAGTCCGTTGTTTCCAACCTGGTTCAAGGAGCTCTCTTCACTCGGGTTTATACGCGTGGTTGCCGTTTTTTCACCCCCAATTCAAAAAGGAGGGGTGGTGGCGGAGCCTACAAGAGACCTACCTTCAAGTAAATAATTAGTCATGTTTCACAAGACAGAGAATTTTTTCCCCAAGGCGTCAGGAACTTGGGGCACGGAATGCATTTGCCCCTTCCACGCTTATCCTTTCCCCATATTAAAAACAAATTTTATTTATTGACGCTTATATGCTACTTTTCCTCCCAGGAGCTCAAGGTGGCGTACAAGACTCTGCCCCCATTTTAGCCTCACAACAACCCTGTGAGGTAGAAAAGGTTGAGAAAGAGGCTGGCCTGAGATCACCCACACTCGCTTGATGGCTAGAGGGAGGATTTGAAGTTGGGGCCACATCAGAGCCAGTATGATATAGTGGTTACAGTGTCGGACTAGGACCTAGGAGACCAGAGTTCGAATCCCCACTCGGCCATGAAGCTCACTGGGTGACCTCGGGCCAGTCACTGCCTCTCAGCCTAACCTACCTCACAGGGTTGTTGAGGGAATAAATGAGGAGGGGGAGAACCATGTTTGCACACCATCTTGAGCTCCTTGAAGACAAGGTGGGATATAAATGCAATAAATAATAATAATCCTCACTATACATTTGAAACATTCTTATAGCACTGCAAACAATCACGGCTTCTCCACCAAAGAATCCTGGGAACTGTAGTTTGTTGAGCATGCTGAGAGTCATTAGGAGGCTCCATGTCCCCTCACAGAGCTATAATTCCCTGAGAGGTTTAACAATAAATCCCTTTTCCCAGGGAACTGACAATTATTAGTAACTGAGCAAAATATCTGCACTCACACTTCACCCCGCAGATACTGACAAAGTAACTTCTCCCAAATACATCCTAATTAGGAATGGAGAGATCTGTCAGTTTTGGTTCTCTTGATTTCTCATTTTTCCATTCTTAAATGCAGTTCTACACATTTCTGTGCAATGTGCAATTTTTTAAAAAAAAAATCCTTATGGAAATTCATCAGTATTTTAGTGAGAATTTCTCCTAATAAACACATTTGTCTAGGCAGTTTTAACTAATGTACACATTTTTGCAAGCCCTTTCTCGCCATGCAATGCATTTTGCATATTATTTTCACCAATATGTTCATTTTGATGCACACTTTCCCCTAACCTATGCATTTTTGTAAACATTGTTTAATTGGCGAACTGCTTTGCACAATTTGAACAAGCGCAGATTTTGAAGAATGGCTGTGCTTCCTCATATTGTTCTGGAAGTTGCGAATTTGATAGATTCGGCTTCAAATGCGAACTGAATCAAAATTCTCACCCATCCTTAACTAAGCAAGCTTCCAGACACAAGGGTCACTCTCCTGCACCTTCCGCAAACCAGTTATTATAGAGCAAGCGTTTGCTCTACAAAAATACAAAAAAATCCAAGCCTAATTTGCAACCAGCTCAATCGCCCACCCCCATCTAGGGAAAATAAAGTGTCATACAAGCAGCGACACAACCACTCCCTCCCTGTCTCTCACAAGGGAGAGAAATTCAAAGCAGCTCAAATTTAAAGGCTCACGGATTCTGCACTTTTCAAAACAAACTGAAACCTAGCCCTCTTTCAAAAGTTGCACTTTTCCAAATTCTGCAAAGTCATTGTCTAGCCAAGTAACGTACACAAAAATGCATGTAGTAGGATAAAGTGTGCATGAAAAATTATTGCGGAAATGCGGAGACCTGAATTTATGATTGAAAACAATGACAAACTGAGAGAACTGAAATTGACAGATTTCTCCATTCCCATCTCTCACCCAAGAGAGCCAGAGTGGTGTGGTGGTTACAGTGTCAGGCTGTGCCCAGGGTTCAAATCCCCACTCAGCCAATAAGCTCGCTGGGTGGCCATGGGCCAGTCGCTGTCTCTCAGCCTAACCTACCTCACAGGGTTGTTTTGAGAATAAAATCAGGAGGGGAAGGACCATGTTTGCATGCCACCTCGAGCTCCTTGAAGGAAAAGTGGGATATACATGTAATAATTAATGAAATAAATAAGCAGGGCTGTACTCCATACTCGTTCCATTTCTCTGCAACTTTGAAACAGACATCGGGTAGAAAGTGCATCAACTTGGGGGAGCACAAACTGAGTGCGGATGCAGCAGAATTTACTGCTGGGAGATTTGGTGTTAGGGGTGGCCTGCATCATCACATAGAGAGGCTACCTAAGGACAACAGGGCCTCCATTGCACACAGTCACCCTCCAACTCATCTCCGCCCCCCAATCTGCAATATAATAAAAATACAATTGGCAGAAAGGGGGAGCGGCTTACCTTACTGACCTACCTCACAAGAATTACTAGATAATACGAATGAAGTCCTCTGGACACTTACAAGTGCTATATAAACATGTGTATTCTGTTTTACGCAGGTGCTATTTGGCAAATTTAATCAGCTTCATTTAAGATCAGCCCAGGGAAAGGGCCGTAGCTCAGTAGTAGAGCACGTGCCTTGTGTGCAGAAGGTCTCAGGTTAAGTTCTCAGCATCTCCAGGGATGGAAAGAATGCTGCCTTGGAGAGACACTGCCAGTCAGTGCAGACTGCATTGGAATAGATGGACAAATGGTCTGACTTGGTACAAGGAAGCTTTCTATGTTCCTGTGTACTAGAGACTGATGGCCCATCCATACCTAACAGCAAAATCCACGTTTTCCATATTTGGTTGGTGGCCTTGAGATCCATACATGTCCTGTTTGTTGTCGGATTATTGAGAAAACACGATTACCAAGCGTCCGCAGATGTGGGCTTTTTTATTTGCCTAAATTACTTTAGCATTGGCCACTCCCCTAAGTCCACCCCTTTTCAGTGATTGGTGCGTAACGGTCATTTGCTTTTCACACGCTTTTTCGGAAGAGTGCAGAAACGGGTTTTTTTTTAATCCCCACGCATGCGCAGATTTGTGGATGTGCTATTGGGTGGGAAGGAGACAATATGATGGAGGAACGCCCATGGAGGGAAGTCCATGGCACTGCGTTCAAGCACACAGACATTAATGCGATTGATTGTCAATACAGGAACGCATATCTTTTTTTCGGTGGTATTTCTAGTGCGGATTTGTGAACGCGAAAATCCATACTAGCTTGCAACATCATATGGACAACAAAGAATTCATGACGACACAAAGCAATAACATTGCAGATTATACAGTCATATGGGCGGGCCCTGAGACCAGGACATAGAGGCTGTGCCTAGTAAATAACAACATCTGAAGCATATGATATTGGCAGATGAATAGTTTGGCTTATGGAATACTAATATCTGAGCATCTTCAGATCCATTGTGACTTTTTAATATGATTTTTTTTTAGTTGTATACAGTATAGTCCACAACAAGAAAAATCACTGGAAGAAAAATAAAATAAATGAAAAAACAAACATTTCATTATACATCCAAACAATTCATAATATTCAAATTATTCATTTTAAAATGACACTAATTCTGGAGAGTGGTAACATAAATGTCCCAGAGCAACAAAAGCTTCTGAGAGCTTATGAAGTCCAAATTTCCACGGAGGCTATAGAAAAATGAAATTGTAAATCTCTAGAACATAAAAAGCTTGCAGTCATTCTTCACCTAGTATAACACGTGTATTGTGCAGAATCTTTTCAGACATTGCAATGTTCCATATTTTTCTATACCACATGGAAATAGCTTTTGTAACGATTTCCAATGCTGTACAATCAAAAGTACTGTGGCAGTTAGTAAAAAAAAAATCAGAAGATCTTTAGCTTAAATATTTGTGTCTTCAAATAAAGATCCATAGTTACACAGTGGGCTGCTTTCAACTTAGTCTTACTCAGAGTAGGCCCACTGGAATTAATGAACCTAACTTAGTCCTGTCCATTAACTTCAATGAGTTTACTCTGAGTAGGACTACCATCCTATGGAATTTGCTACCAGAAGCAATGGCTACCAACTTGCATGGTTTTAACGGGGGATTAGACAAATTCATGACGATAAAGATAAGAGGGCTGGGATCTCTTCTCGATCGTCCCAGAGTGCAGGACACAGAATAATGGGCTCGAGTTACAAGATGTCAGATTTCAACTGAACATCATGAAAAACTTCCTAACTGTTAGAGCGGTACAACAATGGAACCAATGACCTAGGGAGGTGGCCGGCTCTCTAACACTGGAGGCACCCAAAGGCCTGTCACCTGTCGAACATGCTTTAAGTTGGATTCCTGCACTGAACAGGGGATTGCACTAGAAGGCCTTACAGGCCCCTTCCAACTCCACAATTCTGTGATTCTATAAGGTGACCAATTGTACTAGCCATGCATGGCCATGACCAGAGACAGTAGTGGCTCTGAATAGTGGTCACTGGGCAAGCACGATTATACTCAAGTCATGCTTGTGGGCTTTCCAGTGTGGCATCTGATTGGCCACTCTGGAAAATGCGGTGCTGGACTAAATGGACCTTTGGCCTTATCCAGCAGAGCTCTTTCTATATTCCCTTCACTTTCCCTTCCTACATTCCTGATAGGAAAAAAAGGGGCAAAAATAAATAAAATATTCTCTTCAAACAGCAGCAACAAGAAGGAATTAAGTGTGCCAGCAAAGGATGCCTAATCTCATCCCCCCAACTCTTAAAAGCCTTCCCATTTTCAACAGGGCTCATATCTTATCACATCTTCTTTCCATATCACATAAATATTTATTTGCTTCTAATCCTGCAAACAAAACTTGCCTTCCGGGTGGCGGGGAAGAAATGGAAATGATTAAAGGGGGGGGGGGAAGCTACTCTAATCAGAAACTGCAGCCTTTGAGAAGCTGAAAACAAAAATGGCATGTCTGTTTTATTTTATTTTATTTATTTATTATTTGATTTATATCCCGCCCTTCCTCCCAGCAGGAGCCCAGGGTGGCAAACAGAAATGCTAAAAACGCATAATAAAAAGACCTTAAAATACATTAAAACAAAACAACATTAAAAACATTTTTTTAAAGCTTTAAAAACATATTATTAAAGAAAACAAATTTTGCCAGAGAAAGGAGTAAATGAGGAAGCACACAGTGGTGCCACCAGAGCAGGACTTTGGGGCAATAGTCTAGGGACCCCCAGGAAGAATGGGCTTAGAATTGGGCCTCCCTGGGGAGGCTTTTCCATAGCCAGGCTGCCACCACCAAGAAGGCCCTCTCATAAGAACACAAGAAGAACCTGTTGGATCAGGCCAGAGGCCCAATGAGTCCATCGTCTTGTTCTCACAGTGGCCAACCAGATGTCTCTTCTGGGAAGCCGCAAGCAGGGCTTGGGCACAAGAGCACTCGCCCCTACTGCGGTTCCCAGCAACAGTCATTCAAAAGCATCTTGCCCCCGGCCTTGGAGGCACAGCACAGCCATCATGGTTAGCAGCCATTTGGACCCTTCTCCTCCATCAATCTGTTTTTAAAAGCCACCCAAGTTGGTGGCCATCACTGCCTCTTGTGGGAGCGGATTAACTAGGCGCTGTGGGAAGAAGTCCTTTCTTTTGACTGACCTGAATTCTCCAACATTTAGCCAGATAACTGCAGCTGAGGCTGGCAGAGAGGTGCCCCCAGACCCTTACGGCTGCCTTCCCTTGAGTCTGAAGAACCACAGAATCGTTGTGGGTGGTGATACCGTGCCCCAGGAGGGACTTAATACTGGGAACGATCTATCGTCCCCCTGATCAAAATGCTCAGGGAGACCTTGAGATGAGATATGAAATTGAGGAAGCATCCAAACTAGGAAACATGGTAGTAATGGGTGACTTCAACTACCCGGACATAGACTGGCTGCATATGTGTTCCAGTCATGACAAAGAAGCAAAGTTTCTAGATATTCTAAATGACTATTCCCTAGATCAGTTGGTCATGGAACCGACCAGAGGGACGGCAACCCTGGACTTAATCCTCAGTGGGGACCGGGACCTGGTGCGAGATGTAAGTGTTGTTGAACCGATTGGGAGCAGTGACCACAGTGCTATTAAATTAAACATACATGTAACTGGCCAATTGCCAAGAAAATCCAACACAGTCACATTTGACTTCAAAAGAGGAAACTTCACAAAAATGAGGGGATTGGTAAAAAGAAAACTGAAAAACAAAGTCCAGAGGGTCACATCACTCGAAAATGCTTGGGAGTTGTTTAAAAACACTATATTAGAAGCTCAACTGGAGTGCATACCGCAGATCAGAAAAGGTACCGACAGGGCCAAGAAGATGCCAGCATGGTTAATGAGCAAAGTCAAGGAAGCTCTTAGAGGCAAAAAGTCTTCCTTCAGAAAATGGAAGTCTTGTCCGAATGAAGAAAATAAAAAAGAACATAAACTCTGGCAAAAGAAATGCAAGAAGACAATAAGGGATGCTAAAAAAGAATTTGAGGAGCACATTGCTAAGAACATAAAAACCAACAACAAAAAATTCTATAAATACATTCAAAGCAGGAGACCATCTAGGGAGACAATTGGACTCTTGGATGATAAGGGAGTCAAAGGTGTACTAAAGAACGATAAGGAGATTGCAGAGAAGCTAAATGAATTCTTTGCATCAGTCTTCACAGTGGAAGATATAGGGCAGATCCCTGAACCTGAACTAACATTTGCAGGAAGGGATTCTGAGGAACTGAGACAAATAGTGGTAATGAGAGAGGAAGTTCTAAGCTTAATGGACAATATAAAAACTGACAAATCACCGGGCCCGGATGGCATCCACCCAAGAGTTCTCAAAGAACTCAAAGGTGAAATTGCTGATCTGCTAACTAAAATATGTAACTTGTCCCTTGGGTCCTCCTCCGTGCCTGAGGCCTGGAAAGTGGCAAATGTAACGCCAATCTTCAAAAGGGGATCCAAAGGGGATCCCGGAAATTACAGGCCAGTTAGCTTAACTTCTGTCCCTGGAAAACTGGTAGAAAGTATAATTAAAGCTAGATTAACTAAGCACATAGAAGAACAAGCCTTGCTGAAGCAGAGCCAGCATGGCTTCTGCAAGGGAAAGTCCTGTCTCAGTAACCTATTAGAATTCTTTGAGAGTGTCAACAAGCATATAGATAGAGGTGATCCAGTGGACATAGTGTACTTAGACTTTCAAAAAGCGTTTGACAAGGTACCTCACCAAAGGCTTCTGAGGAAGCTTAGCAGTCATGGAATAAGAGCAGAGGTCCTCTTGTGGATAAGGAATTGGTTAAGAAGCAGAAAGCAGACAGTAGGAATAAACGGACAGTTCTCCCAATGGAGGGCTGTAGAAAGTGGAGTCCCTCAAGGATCGGTATTGGGACCTGTACTTTTCAACTTGTTCATTAATGACCTAGAATTAGGAGTGAGCAGTGAAGTGGCCAAGTTTGCTGACGACACTAAATTGTTCAGGGTTGTTAAAACAAAAAGGGATTGTGAAGAGCTCCAAAAAGACCTCTCCAAACTGAGTGAATGGGCGGAAAAATGGCAAATGCAATTCAATATAAACAAGTGTAAAATTATGCATATTGGAGCAAAAAATCTGAATTTCACATATACGCTCATGGGGTCTGAACTGGCGGTGACCGACCAGGAGAGAGACCTCGGGGTTGTAGTGGACAGCACGATGAAAATGTCAACCCAGTGTGCGGCAGCTGTGAAAAAGGCAAATTCCATGCTAGCGATAATTAGGAAAGGTATTGAAAATAAAACAGCCGATATCATAATGCCGTTGTATAAATCTATGGTGCGGCCGCATTTGGAATACTGTGTACAGTTCTGGTCGCCTCATTTCAAAAAGGATATTATAGAGTTGGAAAAGGTTCAGAAGAGGGCAACCAGAATGATCAAGGGGATGGAGCGACTCCCTTACGAGGAAAGGTTGCAGCATTTGGGGCTTTTTAGTTTAGAGAAAAGGCGGGTCAGAGGAGACATGATAGAAGTGTATAAAATTATGCATGGCATTGAGAAAGTGGATAGAGAAAAGTTCTTCTCCCTCTCTCATAATACTAGAACTCGTGGACATTCAAAGAAGCTGAATGTTGGAAGATTCAGGACAGACAAAAGGAAGTACTTCTTTACTCAGCGCATAGTTAAACTATGGAATTTGCTCCCACAAGATGCAGTAATGGCCACCAGCTTGGATGGCTTTAAAAGAAGATTAGACAAATTCATGGAGGACAGGGCTATCAATGGCTACTAGCCATGATGGCTGTGCTCTGCCACCCTAGTCAGAGGCAGCATGCTTCTGAAAACCAGTTGCCGGAAGCCTCAGGAGGGGAGAGTGTTCTTGCACTCGGGTCCTGCTTGCGGGCTTTCCCCAGGCACCTGGTTGGCCACTGTGAGAACAGGATGCTGGACTAGATGGGCCACTGGCCTGATCCAGCAGGCTCTTATGTTCTTATGTTCTTAACCACGATGCCTCCCACCTCACATCATTACGCTCAACATCCAAGGGAAGCTCGGAGGATGGCAACAAGGGAGAGGGCCTTCTCAGTGGTGGCCCCCAAATTATGGAATGATCTCTCTGATGAGGTGCGCCTAGCGCCAACCCTGTTGTCTTTTTGGCGCCAGGTCAAAACTTTCTTCTCCCAGGCATTTTAGCATGAGTTTTTAAATTGTTTTACAATTTTAAATTGTGTTTTAAATTGTTTTTAAGAGATGTGTTTTAAATGTGTATATTTGTTTTTAATGTTTTTAGTTACCGTAAACCGCCCAGAGAGCTTCGGCTATGGGGCGGTATATAAATACAATAAATAAATAAAATCACCAGTCCAGCAGCACAGGGAGGGCAGCATGAGGGAAGCTATGGAACAGAGGAGGCGTGCCCCTGTTCGGGCCAGAGGTCTGGACCTTGAAAGCTCTGAAGTTCTCTATAAGGGGGGGTGGAGCCTGGAGGAGTCGGTCTGGAGACAAAGGCTTAAAGGCTTCCATCTGCTCCCAATCTTTGCTGGAGCAAGTTGCTCACCTGGAGCTATCCGTGGTCCTGCAAGTTTAGACCTGCCTCACTCCACCTCTGTGGGATCCACCATCGGACCAGAACGTGGCATCTGCTATAAATTTATTCAGAGTGTGGAGAGAAAATGGACAGAGAGATGGTTTTCTCCCTCTCTCATTTTACTAGCAACTGATAGGCAGCAGCCTCTGGGCATACAAAAGAAAGTACATCTTCATGCAAGACGTACTCAACCGTTGCAAGATGTGGCAATAGCTGCCAGCATGGCATTTAAAGAGGATTGGATAAATCCACAGAGAAGGAAAAGCCTGTACATGGCTACTAATGATGCCTATATGGCTACTTCCAAGATCAAAGGCATTATGT
This sequence comes from Rhineura floridana, assembly GCF_030035675.1. Lineage (NCBI taxonomy): Eukaryota > Metazoa > Chordata > Lepidosauria > Squamata > Rhineuridae > Rhineura > Rhineura floridana. The sequence continues at coordinate 6,029,781 of NC_084500.1, read as the reverse complement.
CTCTGAATTCCAGTTGCTGGGGAAGAAGAGGGTTATTGAACTCATGTCCTCCTGCATCCATAGGCATCTGGACAGGCTGCTAGACTAGACATCCGACTACAACCGAAAAGGATAGAATCCCAACCTAGACAACCTCTGAAAAATTCAGTTGGGCTAGGTAAAATATCTACTAAAACATCTAAAGTAATAAATGTAATTCGTTTGTGTGTGTGTGTGTGTTTGTTTTATTTATATCCCAACCTTTCTCCCAGTAGGAGCCCAGGGCAGCAAATTAGTCCAGATTAAGACACTGAACAAGATATACATCTGTATAATATATATTGTAGATGAGTGTTTGCTTCTGTAGATACAGTGGATTTTTGAATATATAAAATAACTAACAATCATAACACATTATTAAAAACAATCCTATATGGCAATAAAATATCCTTAATCCACTCCACGCATTCAGATCTCGAGCTAGATCTTTCCCAAACACGTCTCAACCTGTAAAGGACTTCCTCAGCAGGCACTTTGGATTTTTCTTGGCTGGATTTACTTTAGATTTTAACCATTCATTCTCTAGCCAAATTAAGACACTGAATAAGATATACATCTGTGTAATATATGGTGTAGATGAGTGTTTTGTTTCTGTAGATACAGTGGATTTATGAATATTTTTTATATAGGGCCGGCACCAGAGGATGGCCAGGTTGGGCCTGGGTCAAGGGCCCCTGCGGCCTAGAGGGGCCCCTGAAGGGGCCCTCTTTAGGGTGGGAGGGTGGCACTCCCATTCCGTGATCCACGGCAGAGTCAGGTCCTGCAACCTGACCCTGCCACGGATCGCGGATAGAGAGTTCCCAGGCACACTCCAATACAGACAGTGCGAGCTTCAGTAAGCCTGCCCCCCCCACCCTCCTCTCCTGTCAGTGTGAATATTGTGTGCACTGTGCATGCCTGCCTGCCATCACCCAAGATGGCAGTGGGGGCTTCCCTAAGGGGCTGATGCCCTTGCCACCATCTTGGGTGATGGCAGACATCATGACACGAGAGGTAAGTGGGGGGCGTGGACGGGCTTATTAGCCCCATGCTGCCTGTATGGGGGGTGTTGGGCTACAGCGCCAGAGCCCAGTTATGCCTGGAGCTGGCCCTGCTTTTATACACACAGTTGTGTAATTGCAGATGGCCATATGTGTTTTCCACATTATCTATAGATCAGATGTATTATCTACAAGACCTAAAAATGCCAAAGGAGCTCAGAAACATCCAGCCAACAAAAAAACAAAGTGCCCACTGAAGGAGAGCTTTACAAGTTGAAACGCGTTTGGGAAAGATCTAGCTCAAGATCTGAATGCATGGACTGGATTAAGGATATTTTATTGCCATATATGATTGTTTTTAATAATATTTTATGATTGTTAGTTATTTTTTATACATTAGGGTTGCCAGGTCAGAAGCATCCTAACCTCTGAGATTTCAGGGGCGGGCCTTAGTGATGTCATGGGGGGCTGGTCCTAGTGATGTCATGGGGCGGGCCCTAGTGATGTCGTTACGCATGATACATTAAGCATCAACCACAGCTGCTTGGAGCATACCACTCAAACAAACAAAAAAATCTCTGATTGAAAATTAAGATTCCCCCAAACGCCGCAATTCTAAGCACACTTACTAAGGGACTAAGCCCCAGAGAACTCAACAGGACTTACTTCTGAGTAGATATGGTTAGGATTGTGCTGTTGGTAAGGCTTGACAAGGGATCCTCTGCAACAATATCCATATCAAAGCAGGGTTGGCAACCCCCTGCCTGGCATGCCCTGCCTGCCTTTTAACGTGATTGCTCCAAACTCCTTTACAGATTTGACTCTTCACTGCAGAGAGAGGTTTGAGAAATAAGTAAGAGTTAAGAAGGTTCTCTATTCTTTCCTGCCTACTTTCTGGGCTGCTATAAACTCACTTTGACAGCCAACCAAATTCCAGTGAGTAATAATTGAGAGAGAAAACACACATGGTTTGGTCTACCTTCACAGGGAGTAGATTGGGAACAACAGCAGTTGAAGCCTCACTTCCCAGTATGTGAATTCTCTTTTACCACTATTGGGCAAGAAACAAACTATCATGCAAATAACAAGGTGCATCATCAGTGGGTTTAAGGGGGTTGAGATGTCCACATGGAACCACTGTTGTTGCTTCTATGGATGTAAGGGAGTAAGGTCAGAGATAAATGGAACCCAAATAGAAAAAGAAAAAGACAGTGATGATTTCCTAAATGCAATACCATACCAACCACAACAATATTCCTATTAGACAGAAAACTCAGCATCCCACAACCTGTCAGGGTTCCTAACCAAAACTAAAAAAATCCTGGCAGCCAGTCTGCCAAGGTCACAGATATCCCCATGCAGCACAACCTGACTAGGAGGACTGCAGTTAGTGCAGAATGCTGTGGCAAGATTGCTGACATAAGTGAGACCCTATCAGCGCATAATACCTCTGCTCCAAAATCTGCACTGGTTGCCAATTTGCTACCAGGCCAAGTTCAAGGTGTGCTTTTCATGTTACAGATGCCACATAGTGCTTGTTCTGCTCTTGTAAGAAGTCGATCCTTTAGTGTGCCATTACCAACGCTTTGGAACTCCCTGCCTTTTGACATTAGGCAGACACCTTCATTGTACTCTTTTCAGCATCTGTTAAAATATTTTTGTTTAGGCAAGCTTATCCAGGCATGTAGAAGCTATTGTGTTTTTTATCTATTTTTAACTCATTGTTGGTTTTATTATTTTGAATGTTTTTAAACATCTGTCTTTAATTGTCTTTGCCAATAATTTCATTGTTTTAATTCCTTCTATAAACCGTTGCTTTTTTTACAATAAAGCTGTATATAAATGTTGTAAATAAAATACATAAATAAATTTTGGAGTCACTGTGGCCCTTGGGTCACTTTCCACATTTAGGAACAAAGAAATCTGCCTTATACTGACTCAGGCCATTTGATGCCATCTAGCTCAGTACTGATGACATGCACTAACTTTTGCTCTCTAGGATTCCAGGCAATAGTCTTTTCCAGAGATTGGATTTTGGACCTTTGCATGCAAAGCAAGTGCCCTACCACTGAGCTACAGTCCTGTTTAAAAACGTATCTTTTAACATTGTTATTTTCAATTTACTAAAGAATGCACACCATACCTAGGGCAGATCCACACCATGCATTTAAAGCACATTCAACACGCATTTGAAGCATATGAATCCCAACACAAAATCATGGGAACTGTAGTTTGTTAAGGGTAGTGGGAACTATAACTGTGAGGGGAATACTACATTTCCCAAGATTCTTTAGGGGAAGTCATGCACTTTAAATGCGAGTTGGATGTGCATTAAATGTTTTATGTGGATGTGCATTACTTTGCCTGCATATAAATCATTTTAATTAAATTTTAAAGTGGAAATAAGCTACAAAGTCTACTGGGTGACCATGGGCTATGCATCATCTTTCAACTTAATCTGCACCTCAGGGTGAAAACAACAGAGGGGGACCATGACCACCCCAACGAAGAAGGGCACACTTAAAATGTAGAAGAAATAATAATTTGTAAATAATAATTTACAAACATAGTGTGAAATCAGATACATATCAAGACATAGTATAATATTTTATATAAGGATGAATGTCAAAGAAGATAAACATTACGAGAGTGGCTGTATACTATAGCCAGTGTAGATTTTTTGCATTCCGCAATGTTAAATTGAAAATACCCCCCATGCCATTCTGATGTTTCCCATAAGCTCATTTCAAAACAAAACCTTACAAAACGTATAGTCCTGAACTCAGAAACACTTGCTTAATATACCTCTCAATTTTCATGGCGATACACAAAACTGTCAGAGAGAATAGAGAGTTCAAAGTGTAAAAAGAGAGAGAGAGAGAAACCAGACCCCTTTTGGACTTTTTTCTGTGAGAGTCCTCATAATCTGTTGAAATTCATTAAAAAGCAGCGATGTTCACAGAGTACCAGTAATCCTATTACTGACCTTGCTCCATACTCCGACCTTCATATTCTGCAATTTAAAAGTTAAATATGTACTGGAGGTTGGGCCCGAAGGGCAGTTTAGGGATCTTGCTGGTGTACCGCCCACCCCGCTGCACGGCAGATTCCCTGGCCGAGGTGCTGGAGGTGGTCTCGGCTGTACGGGCATTGTCCCCAGAGCTGTTAGTTCTGGGTGACTTTAACGTGCATGCCGAGGCCGCTCTCATAGGAGCCCCTCGGGATTTCCTGGAAACCATGGCTTCCTGGGAACTGTACCTAAGTAATACTGGGCCCACCCATGTTAGCCGGCCATGCTCTCGACCTAGTATTTGTCCTGGGAGAGGAGAGAAGTGGTCTGAAGTTGGGAGTGATTCTTGCCACTCCTGTGTCATGGTCAGACCACTACCTGGTAAATATGGACTTCTCGTTGCCATGCCCCCTCCGCAGGGGTGAAGGACCTATTAAAATGGTCCGCCCCAGACGCCTGATGGATCCGGATGGATTCCTGACTGCGCTTGGGGAATTGGAACCTGCTGAAGGTCACCCAGTCGAAACCCTGGTGAAGGAGTGGAACGTGGGGATCACCAGGGCATTAGACCGGGTGGCTCCGAAACGTCCTCTCCCCCTGAATAGAACTCAGCTAGCACCATGGTATACACCACGGTTGCGTAGTCTGAGACAGCAGGTGAGACGACTAGAGCGCCGGTGGCGGAAATCCCGCTCCAAAGATGTCCGGACACAGGTTAGAGCAGCAGTAGCTGCCTACCAAGTGGCAATAAAGGTAGGAAAGAAGGCTTTCTTTGCTGCCTCTATTGCGTCTGCGGAGTGCTGTCCCAGGAGGCTGTTCCAGGTGGTCCGAAGCCTGGTCGGTCCAGTTGCTCAGGAACCCTTGGAACAGTCAAAGGCCTCCTGTGACTTATTAGCAAAACACTTCGCCGATAAAATCGAACACTTACGGAGCTCGATCCCGTGCGCCGTGGACACAGTGGATGAACCAGAGTTGGCCAGTTGCATGCCGGTAAATTGGGATCGGTTTCGGCTTCTCCCTTCTGAGGAAGTGGACAAGGTGCTTTCATCTGTGAAGCCAACCACTTGTCTTACTGATCCTTGCCCTTCGTGGCTCCTTGTGAGCTGCAGAGAGAAATTGGGCGAGGGGATCAAAGCGGTGGTAAACGCATCCTTGAAAGAGGGTGTGATGCCATCAGCCTTCAAGGAGGCAATTGTAAAGCCCATCTTAAAGAAGCCCTCCTTGGATCCCCAAGTATTCGATAACTTCCGCCCAATTTCGAATCTGCCATTTCTGGGCAAGGTCGTTGAGCGAGTGGTGGCCAACCAGTTGTCAGCACACTTGGATGAAACGGATTATTTGGATCCATACCAATCGGGCTTCAGGACTGGTCACGGAACTGAAACAGCCTTGGTCGCTCTGGTAGATGATTTGAGGAGGGCATTAGATAGGGGAGAATCCACCTTTCTTGTCCTCCTCGATCTCTCAGCGGCTTTTGATACTGTCGACCACAGTATCCTTCTGCTTCGTCTGGAGGGATTGGGAATTGGAGGCACTGTATTACAGTGGTTCCATTCCTTTCTCTCCGATAGGTACCAACAGGTAGCGTTGGGGGAGGAGGTATCAGACCCTTGGCCTCTCAATTGTGGTGTGCCACAGGGCTCTATCCTCTCTCCCATGCTATTTAACATCTATATGAAGCCGCTGGGGGCAATCATCAGGAGATTTGGGCTGCAGTGTCACCAATATGCGGATGACACTCAGCTCTATCTCTCGTTTAAATCTTCACCACAGTTGGCTGTGGAGACCTTGTCCAAGTGCCTGGAATCCGTGAGTGGATGGATGGGAAGGAACAAGCTGAAGTTGAACCCTGATAAGACCGAGGTACTACTTGTGGGGGACAAGAGAAGGTTGGGCGACATTGACCTGAAGTTCAACGGGGTGAGTCTACCCCTAAAGGACCAGGTCCGCAGCCTTGGGGTTGTGCTTGATTCCAGCCTGTCCATGGAGGCTCAGATTTCGGCAGTGAGCCAGGCAGCCTGGTACCAACTACACCTCATACGAAGGCTGCAACCCTACCTTCCTGTTCACCAGCTCCCACTAGTGGTACACGCCCTGGTCACCTCTCGTTTGGACTACTGTAATGCGCTCTATGTGGGGATACCCTTGAAAACTGTCCGGAAATTACAACTGATACAAAATGCGGCGGCTCGACTACTTACGAATAGTCGCCACCGAGATCACATCACACCAGTGTTGTTCGACCTACACTGGCTACCAGTTGTTTTCCGAGCCCAATTCAAGGTGTTGGTATTGACCTTTAAATCCCTACACGGTTCCGGCCCAGTTTATCTCACGGAGCGCCTTCAACGCCACCAATTATGCCGCCCGACAAGATCGGCCACACAGGGCCTTCTCTCAATCCCGCCAACAAAAACAGCCAGATTGGCGGGTACAAGAGAGAGGGCATTCTCAGTGGCGCCCCCCACTCTTTGGAACTCTCTCCCACAAGATCTCCGGCACGCCTCTTCTTTAAATGTGTTTCGGAAAGCCTTAAAGACCTGGCTCTTTCAGCAGGCCTTCGGGGTATCTGGGGAGGGTTAATTGTTATAACTGAAATGCCTCCTGCCCAGTTTTAATATTGTTGCTGCAGATGTGTTGTTTTTATATTGTATTACTGTATTTTATCAATTGTATTTTAACAATTTTGTAAGTCGCCTAGAGTGGCCATTGGCCAGATAGGCGACGAAGAAATTAAATTTATTATTATTATTATTAAAAAATACCTGGCTGAGTTTTACTTAATATAAGAGATTTTGGCTTGAACTCAATATTAATGTCGGGCATGCTCAGTAAGAACCAACTGTCAGTGTTCTAAAAGGCTCACAGGTGCTGGGCTTGCCTAATCAGGGGGCCACACCCAGGCCAGGCTTTCATTTCACATGAGACAGCCATGGCTTCCCTCAGAGAATCCTGGGAAGTGTCGTTTGTGAAGGGGGCTGAGAGGAGACTCCTATTCCCCTCACAGAGCTCCAGTGGCCAGACTGGTTTAACAGTCAGTCGCTCTGATTGAAGGTCTGTGAGCGGAACAGGGCGTCACCTAGCAACTCTCAGCACCCTTCACTAAGTACACTTCCCAGGATGCTTTGAGAGAAGCCATGACTGTCCAAAGTGAAATAAAGGCCTGGTGTGGATGTGGCCGGGGACAATTTTTAAAAAAAAATTGGGTGGGAGGCTACATGTGCCTGCTGTAGAATAAAAAGGTGAGGGAAGCCCTGAAAAGCAATGATACTGTTCCCAATGTTTTCCTTTTGGAAAGGAAAGGGGCTTCCCCTCTGCTCAGTGCCCACCCACCCAATCTCCTGCCCTCCCTCAGGTCCTGGGTGACCAGGCTTCAAATCCCCACACAGACATGAAGCTCACTGGGTGACCTTGGGCCAGTCACTACCTCTCAGCCTCAGAGGAAGGCAATGGTAAAATCACCTCTGAATACCGTTTACCATGAAACCCCTGTTCGTAGGGTCACCATAAGTCGGAATTGACTTGAAGGCTGTCCATCAAGCATGATTGCACAGGAGTAAATCCCACTGAACTCAAAAAGCATGCAAATGCCCCAACCTGCCCTTCCCTCCTCCTCCCTCCCATCATTTCCCTCTTGCCCCTTCCCTCCCCTTTCCTTCACCCCTCCCCATCCCCTTCCAATCCCCTCTTGCCCCTCCCCCTCCTTCTGCTCCCCTCTCCCTCCTTCCTCCTTCCCTCTACTCTCCCTTCCCCCTCCCCCTCCCCCATGGTCAGTTTTACCTAACCTAGTCATGACTGCATGGGAGTAAATCCCACTGAACTCAATAAGCATGCAAATGATCAGACCTGCCTTTCCCCTCCTTCCCCTCTCCTCTCCCTTCCCCCTCCCTTCTTCCTCTCCTCCCCTCTTCCTTCTTTCTCCTCCCCTGCCTACTCCAGGCCTCCCTTCCCATGGTCAGTTTTACCTATCCTAAGCATGATTGCAAGGGAGTAAATCCTACTGAACTCAAACATACAAATGATCAAACTTGCCCTCCTCCCCCTCCTGCCTGCTCCCATCCCCCTCCTCCCCTCCTCATCTCCTGTGGTCAGTTTCACCTATCCTAAGCATGAGCCTAAGTCAATAAGCATGCAAATGATCAATGCATTCTCAGCAAACTTGCACAGGATCGATCCCATGTCTAACCTGCCAGATTAAAAAGCAGAGAAATTCACTAATAGGCAAAAAAAACCCTTGCAGTTTAAGAACATATAAAAATGTAATTCTCCATCTTTGGAGGCAGGTGTTGCTACCACTCACCATATGCTCAGAGGTGAATGTTACCAAATTCTTCCAAGCTACACAGGAAGTGGATTAGACTGTGAAAGACAAAACCCAAATTGTGTTTGCATTTTGACAAATTTGTAGGGCAGTATAATATCTCAGAGAGGAGGTCAGATCTCCTGCTCCCCTGGTGCATTCACTATAGCTGCCCAATTTCCCTGCTTTTTAAAGTTTGATAGAAATATCTGTTGGCTATAGGTATGTTCTTAAACTGCAAGGTTTTTTGGCTATTAGTGAATTATTTACACCACCTGTAAAGATATTAGTAGTATAATCCTATGCATGTTTACTCAGAAGTAAGTCCCAATGTATTCAATGGGCCTTTCTCAGACAGGGAAGCATGCACAGGACTACAATTAAGTCACAAGGAGCTTCATTCACGCAATCCAAAATTCAGAATCATGCCACTTTAAGCTGTTCTGCAACTGTTTTATACTTGGTTTTATGGTTATTGGATTTTAAATGGCTTTACTACTTGTGAGCTGCCTTGGTTTCCAACCCTACCTCACAGGGTTGTTGGAAATATTCCATATAAACGCACACTGGAGATGTAAAAATATATACACCCCATATAATAGTTTATTGTTAAAACCTGTCGGCCATTGCAGAACTTTTTTTTAAAGTATTAGTTTCCTGCCAAATAAAAAGAATGACACCTAAGTAAGCCCTCCTTAACTGCTTTAAAAAGGATTGGAGGGGGAGAGAAAGATTTATAATACAATCCTTTTCTATGTTCACTCAAAAAGTTCCATTGATTTTCAGCGCAATCCTAACCAAAAGTACTCAAAAGTAAGTCCTACTGAATTCAATGGGATTAACTCTCAGGTATGTGGAATTAGCATTGCAGCTTTACTCCCAGAAAAGCTTCATATTGGGAAGGTTTTCAGAACAGGTTATGAACAAGACAAATAAACTGCCCTTTTCAACAGTCCAGTAAAATTTAAACTTAAAGCAACAATGAAAGATGACGCTCCTCACTTTCCCATCCGAAAAGGATTCAGGTCAAATGGGCTGGCCTAGCACTAAAGGCCTTTTCTGTGTAAATTAAAACACTGGAGCCTTGCTTGTGACAGCAAACATCAGACGCCACCTTTAATTATATCTTGCCACAGCCAGAAGGGTGAAGGGTAATGCATTTGCCTGTCTTCTACGATCAAAATGTTCATGGCTGGGAACATCATAACCCCACCCCACCCCCAAAAAATCACCTTTTCTCTCATAATCAGCTTTTTTCTTTTTGAGAGAGAGAGAGAGAGAGAGAGAGAGAGAAGACAAGTTGCAAGCAATTAGAGAATCTGAGCAAGTCGCACAAGAACCAGAACTATATTTGCTGCCAAGCCATTTCCCGGTTGCAGATAATAACGGCAAGGAACAAGTCTCCAGCAACAGCACAGAAGGGATGGAGATGAGAACGCTTTGCACAATGCTACTTTTGAATGCAAAAGCAAAGACTGAAAGGACTGTCTTCGTTCTTATCCTGTCTGTAATGCCTGATTCTTTCAAACCAATATTCGATAAAAAAATCAATAAGTGGTCCACCAAGACCATCACCAAATTTCAAGTGGTCGGGGGGGGGACTTGGAAACCACTGTTCTAGAGCAAGAGGGGGCATCTGAAAAACATATTTGGCCTTCAGCAAGCTGCTTGCATTGGAAGCATCCTACTTTTATTCGTTTTCAAAATGGTTCCTCTTGTCTCCCAATTTTAGTGGTGTGAGAATTGTGCTCCTGGAAGGGAGGGGATCAAAACTCCTTCACGCTGATGATTGTAATTCATTCACAATATTGGCAAGTCTCAAAACCTTGCAGTCTTGTTCCCCCTGGGAATTACATCTGCATAAATCTAACCTTATCAGATGCACATGGACCACTTCAGGACGAAAGCCAACTTTGGCGACACACAGATTGAATTTACCGATGTGAGTGATGTAACAAAATGCAGGAGCTTGTCCAAAATGCCAAGTGGTGCATATGTGGAATAAACAACGATTTTGTTTTGCTTTGTTTTGTTATTCCAGGAAAATGTTTAATTTGTTATTCCAGGAAAATGTTTAATGCAGAGCTTTATTAGCAGCAGCGGTCACACTCAGGGCAGATCCTCATCATACGCAGGGATGTACTGGTCTGGGGTCTCAGAGGGATCTTACACCCTTTACTTTTTTGGGAGCAGGGTCCCTACGTCTCCAGCGTCCTATGACCCTGAAAGGGGAGTGTCTTAGCTGCCAAGAAGTCTTTAAACATGCTTCCTTGTCCTTTCCACATGATTGGAGCCAATCAGAGTGAGAGGAGGCGAGTCAGCCACTGAGAAGACTCTTCTCAATAGCTAATACTCTCCCCTTTCATGCTTGTTGGCTCCTATAATTGTTTGTTGTTGTGGGAGAAGGCATTAACAGGGATCTCATTCTTAACTCAGTATCTATAAAAAAAAAAGGATGGGAGAGGGAGTGGCTGTGACTATCATGAAGGGGCCCTGCACTTCTGAATTTGCCACTACACTACTCAGCATACATTTATAGCACATCCAATGTACATTTAAAGCAAATGACTTTCCCCAAAGTGTCGTGGAAGTTATGGTTTTCCACTGATAGAGCAACAACTTCCCAACAGCCTTAACAAACTACAGTTCCCATCATTCTTTGGGGAGTCATGTGGTTTAAATGCATGGTGTGGCCCTGCCCTGAATGAAAAACAGATAGGCTGTTACCTTTTATGCACCCATTTCGCAGAATGAGGTTGTAGTAATCGAGCCCTGTTCACTATTGCCAATTACCTACCGGGCTAAGTTCAAGGTGCTGGTTTCGATGTATAAAGCCCTATGCAGCTTGGGACCAGGATACCTGAACCACTCCACACTTACAGAACACCTTACTTAACCTGGCTAAAAGTTCCAAGAATCCACTACAACTACAAATCAATTATGCTGTGTCACAGTTACACAGATTTTCAGGGGTGGTGGCCTTTCTCAGCCAGAGGGCCACGTTTTTTTCTGGGAAATTTTCTGGAAGCCACATGGCAGTGATGGGCAGAGCAACGGTTGCAATTTTGACTTCCAGACAGGAGACTAGATTCTACACACCCTTCTTTAGCCTCCATCGAGGCAAGCAAGAGGTATTTATCAGAGTTGGAGAACACGGTCTAGACTGGCAAAACCACACAAGGATGTGAAACAGGGCTGCTGGGGGGCATGGCCTGGGGAGAGCTCTGAGGGCCAGATGGAGAGGCGTGGTGGGCCACATTCATGCTCTAGGCTCCTCTAATTCGATCTGGGGGACCTTAAGGACTGCCGGAGCCCTTATATCCCAGCTCAGTCACTGAGATCATCTGTAGGAGCATCGCTTGTCGTGCCCCGAGCTGGCGAGGCTTGTTTGACAATTCAAGAAATTAAGTTTTTAGTTCATTGGCCCAGCCCTGGCCAACGGAGCAGGTGCCGCCTATTGTAACCTGCTGAAAACTTTTCTATATTACCAGGCTTGCACAAGCAATTGAGAAGGTATCTTTCTGCAATAGTTAGTGAGCGATTTCAGATTTTACATTTTTATGCCGTTTCATTGTGTGTTTATATATTTAATTCATTCGTTTTATTAAATTAATATCCTGCCCTTCCTCCCAGAAGAAGCCCAGGTTGTAAATGGCTTTGATTTGTTTTGCTTACGAAGAGCAAAATATTTTTTTGTAAATAAAGAAATAAAGGCGGAGGGCTGTCCAAGTCCAGTTGAAAGAGAAAGAACCATCAGAAGGGCGTCCCAGACCATTTTGCTGCCCAAGACAAGGGACAAGATGGCGGCTCTTCTCATCCTACACACACCAAACTGGCTGGTGGATCTTTCTCTAACACCAGGGATGGAACAGCATCCTCCACAACAGCATCCTACGGGCAGCAGACTAGCAAAGGGCAAGTCATGCGGCGCACACCCAGCTCTGTCCTGCAACATCTCGCCACACTCTCCACCTGCCACCCTTGCCTCTGCGCCTCCCTCTGCCCAACGGTAGAGTCGGTCCAGGGAGGGGAGCAGGGGCCTTGAAGTTGCCCCGCTCACTCAGCAGGCACCCAGCTCATCCAGTCCCCCACATGAGCATGGCGGATTGCATTTCTATTTAAATTGTAGCCATTTTTCCTCTTCTGAATTTGCATCTATGCACAGGGCTGTGGAGTCGGTATGTCAAACCTTCGACTCCGACTCCTCTATTTTTCTACTGTCTGACTCCAACTCCTCTATTTTTCTACTGTCCGACTCCAACTCCTTCATAAATGGCAAATGTATATTAATTTTTCTACTGTCCGACTCTGATTTATTTTGAAGTTGGAGTCAGTACATTTCTGACTCCGACTCCACCCAAAATTGCTTCCGACTCCGACTCCATGACTCCGACTCCACAGCCCTGTCTATGCGCATCAATTGGCATATACAAATTTCAAGAAAAGCTTTCGCCCTCCTTTTTTTGGCAATGAACGGCCACCCTAGTAAGGAGACGAACATCCACCGCCCATCTAGTCCAGCGTCCTCACAGTGGCCAACCAGATGCCCATTACTGGAAGCAAGACCTGAGGGCAAGAGCAGCTCTCTCTACTTGCAATTCCCAACAACTGGAATTCAGAGGAATCCTGTCTCCCAACAGTGTAGGCAGAACATGGCCATCAGAGTTAGTAGCCACCGATAGCCTCGTCCGCCATGAATTTGTCTAATCTCCTTTTTAAAGCCATGCAAATTGCCTAGCACTCTGCCACTGGGCAGTTGCACCAACCAGATCCAGAGGGAGTAGGGGTGGGCAAATATTATGGTAATGAGGAGGTCCACTCAGATACCACTGAGGTAGCTCACCTAAGGACCCCCACAAAATCTGAAGCTGGCGCTGCAGCCAAAAGCCAATTGTACTGTAGTGGTTAGAGTGCTGAACTAGGACCTGGGAGACCAGGGTTCGAATCCGCATTCTGCCACGAAGCTCCCTAGGTGACCTTTCTCTCTCTCAGCCTACTCTACCTCACAGGGTTGCTGTGAGAATAAAACTGTGGTTAATCTTCAGGATGATTCGTGAAAACAAGCTAGTTACATAAACCATGGTTTGAAACTGGTTTGTTTCCACTAACCATAGTCAGTTACTAACCATAGTTAAGACTAATTGCAGTTTGCCCAGGCTGAGACATCACAAAATAGTTAGCGTAAAATGGAAGTGAAAACTTCCAAACTCCTCCTCAGTCACATACCATGGGAGAATGGTAGAGCGCGCAGGCTCAAGGTTCACTGTGGCTTGCCTTAGTGACACTTAACTGTGACAGACAGTCTGGTGTAGCAGTTAGAGTCCCGGACTAGGACCTGGGAGACCAGGGTTCGAAGCTCTAGTCAGCTATGAAGCTGACTTGGTGACCTTTGGCCATTCACTGTCTCTCAGCCTTATCTCCCTTACAGAGTTGTTGTGTTGTAAACAGAGGAGGAAGACAACCACGTATGCCATCTTGAGCACCTTGAAGAAAAAGTGGGATACAAATGTAAAAAGAAAAGAGGAAAGGGGAGACGTTGCATTTCCTCAGTCCGTGTCACTCCCTGTAGCAGCCAGGCGGCCCTCCCAGCATTTTCTTTCAAACCAATACAAGTTGACACTAATTCTAATGGTTTTAATAAATGTTTAATGCCTCACTAGAGGTCACCCGCCTCCTCTTCCCTGCCGCAAGACTTGTATTAATAGTGCCCAGGCCCCACTCAGCCCAATTTCGCCGGGGTTTCAAAATGTCTGGTACGAGGTCTAGTGTTTAAACCTAGAAACACTCTCCTTTATTATAAAAACGGCCAGAACGTGGCTGTGGCCGGGGACAAGCATAAGACAAAGAGAGGAGCTCTTGGGAGGGAGGGAGGAGCCCATGTGAGTTAAAATTGGGCCAAGGGGGAATATGGAGCAATTGTGGTTGTTGTTATTGTTTAATAATAATAATAATAATAATAATATAGTCACTTTTTCTAGAATGAAACTCACAAGTGACTTACTCGATTGTCCCAGAATGCAGGACACGGAATAATGGGCGCAAGTTGCAGGAAGCCAGATTCCGACTGGACATCAGGAAAAACTTCCTAACTGTTAGAGCCATACGACAATGGAGCCAATTACTAGAGAGGTAGTGGGCTCTCCGACACTGGAGGCATTCAAGAGGCAGCTGGACGGCCATCTGTCGGGAATGCTTTGATGTGGCTTCCTGCATTGAGCAGGGGGTTGGACTAGATGGCCCTTACAGGCCCCTTCCAACTCTATGATTCTATTATTCTATGATTCTACCAAAAAAACCTGAAAAGAATAATCAAAAAGAAAAAGAAAAATACACCAAACAAAACTAAAACAAAAATACAATAAATAAATCACAAGGCAATACACAATACAATTCAAATACAGCCCAGCATACCATGAGGAGTCATCTTACAACCCTACGAAGATACAAATAATGAGATAAAGGGACATCCTGCTGACTATTAATGGAGACACCTGCAATTTCGGGGATTTCAGCGCAGCGTGAAGCATGTACACCCCGGCTTCTTTCTCGAAACCAGAATCTGAGTCAGTTGAAATTCCATTTCCATAAAAGGGGATGGCAGGCTCCAAATGCGACTTTAGCCAATTAGGGTTCTCTTGGAGCTGGATACCAAAACAAAGGGGGGTGGGACGCCAGGCTTTGATAAGAGAGGCTAAATACTATTGGTCCTATTTGCTGGGAGCTGGAGTCCAACAACATCTGGTTGCCCATATCTGGACAAAGCTGTTGCAGTGTCACGGAATGCTCACAAACATTCTAACTGTTCCATGTCCAGTATTTTCAACAGGTCTACTCTGAGTAGGACCACCATTAGAGACAGCCCATTATTATTTCCTGTAGGAAAGGCCTGTTGAAATTATGGGCAGAATTAGGGATGCTGGGGGAGGAAGAGGAGTCTCTGCTATCGCTGCTTTAAGCTGACATTCGCTGATAGTCCAAGGGGGCAGACAAGCCAATTGTGCAATTACCAGCCTGCCAACTTCTCATATCCCCGTCAAGTCCCTCCATCCTTTCCTCCTCTCTCAGCTGCCTTAGAGCAATGACTACTGCTACTACAAGTGGGATCTGCAACAAAATGTTGCAGTATGAAATTTCTCCCAGTTCAGAGTCCCAGCCACTCCTTTCCCCCTCTTCAGCCTTCTATTTCTGTGCCCCTTCTCCTCTCCAACAGTCAAGCTGCATATACACCATAAAGCACATTCAAAGCACACACACATCTCAAAACAAACAAACTGGGAACTGTAGTTTAGCCCCCACAGAGCATCCTTAACAAACGACAGTTCCAAAGATCCTTTGGAGAAGGAATTCCCAGAGCGGTCCAGACAAACTGGAACAGGTTCAGAGGAGGGCAGTAAGCAGGGCTGTGGAGTCGGTACACCAAACCTTCAACTCCAACTCCTCTATTTTTCTACTGTCCGACTCCGACTCCACCCAAAATTGCTTCTTGTCAATCAAAATTTATTTGGAAGTTGGAGTCGGTACATTGTTCCCGACTCCGACTCCTCCCAAAATTGCTCCCAACTCCAACTCCACCCAAAATTGCTCCCGACTCCGACTCCACGACTCCGACTCCACAGCCCTGGCAGCAAGGATGATCAGGGGATTGGAAACAAAGCCCTATGAGGAGAGACTGAAAGAACTGGGCATGTTTAGCCTGGAGAAGAGAAGACTGAGGGGAGATATGATAGCACTCTTCAATGACATGAAAGGTTGTCACACAGTGGAGAGCCTTCTCAATCGTCCCAGAGTGCAGGACACGGAAGAATGGGCTCAAGTTGCAGGAAGCCAGATTTCGACAGGACATCAGGAAAAACTTCCTAGCTGTTACAGCCATACGGCAATGGAATCAATGACCTAGAGAGGTAGTGGGCTCTCCAACACTGGAGGCATTCAAGAGGCAGCTGGACAGCCATCTGTCGGGAATGCTTTGATTTGGATTCCTGCATTGAGCAAGGGGTTGGACTTGATGGCCTTATAGGCCCCTTTCAACTCTACTATTATATGATTCATCAGTCAATCTGTCTTCCTAGGGAACTCTGGGGATTATAGCTCCCTGAGCAGAAGAGGGGCCTGATAACAACTCTCAGCACTGTTAGCAAACTACAGTTCCCAGGGTCCTTTGGGGGGAAACCATGACTGTTTAAAGTGGGATGATACCACTTTAAATGCAAGGTGCAGATGTGACTGCTCACTCTCTCTCAGCCTAAGCTGCCTTGCAACGGTTATTGAGGGGACAAAATGTGCCCGGGCTTGAATTCCTCTTAGGAAAGAAAACAATCACAATGTGAAATAAAAACTTAACATTCTACAACTGTCATTGGAAGGCTGGAGAAAGGCATGAGGACAGGCTAGCCCTAACAATAGAAATTCAATTGCAGGCTTCTCAGCCCCAGTATCTAGATTAAAATCACACAGAAGAAGTTCCATGTGACCCAGATATGGCAGTAGGCATCTGCTTTTTTCGGCACTGGAAAGCAAGTGGAATTTAAAACCTCTGCCTTATCTGAAAAGGCTTGCAACAGCCAAAAAGGTTTCAGAATACACCTTGGATCTGGATTAGTATCGCCCGCTCTCACTCTGAGTGCTGAATAACAAAAAGGGGAGGTTATCTTCAGCTGCCCTTCCAGTGCTGAAATGTCAGGTAACTGGGTGCAGATACTGGCCGGTCTGCAAAATGGGGGGAAAGGGGTCTGAAACAAGATCAGAGATGGAAATAAACCGTTTGAAGTGCAAACGATGAGAGGAATAGACCAAGGGGCTTACGCAGGAGCAACTGTCACTTTTATTTATTTATTATTTAATTTATATCCCGCCCTTCCTCCCAGAAGGAGCCCAAGGCAGCCACATCACATAAGTGCCACATCAGGTTTGTTCCGCGCTTGCAATGAATCGATTCTTTGGTGTGGCACCACCTACACACTGGAACTCCCTGCCCATTGATATTAGGCCCTGTACTGTTTTCGGTGCTTGCTAAAACATTGTTTTGTTTTGTTTAATCAAACCTACCGAGACATGTAAATTTGACACACATTTTAATAATGGGATTTTATTTTGTAATGTACCTGTTTAAAACTGCCAATTTTATTCTTTGGGGAGGATTATCAGTCATTCTAATAGATATTTTATATCTCCGACATTGGAGGCATTCAAGAGGCAGCTGGACAGCCACCTGTTGGGGATGATTTGGATTCCTGCATTGAGCAGAGGGTTGGACTTGACAGCCTTATAGGCCCCTTCCAACTCTACGATTCTACGACTATCTAAACCGCTTAGAGGTTTTGACGATTCAGCAGTATATAAATCCTGTTATGCAAATATATAATTGATGTACTGGGGTCCACACCTACGCAAATGCTGTTTCCTATGACAGAGGGCCTAGTCAGCTAAGAATATAAGAACAGTCCTGGTAGATTAGACCAATGGTCTGTCTGTTCCAGCCTCCTGTTTCCAACAGCTAGAAGCTTTTGGGGAGCCCACAGCAGGCCATGAAGAAAACAGCTCACCCTTGTTGTCTGTTCCCCAGGCTACAATATTCAAAGGTATACTATCTCTGATGCTGGAGGTTCTACTGAGCTATCTTGGGAAACAGCCAACTGCCCCTCCCAAGGCATTATTTCTTCACACACTCACACACCTCCTGCAACAGGTACAAGTACCATCCAAAACAGTCTTCGTCAAGCTGATCCCCCCACACACAAGTTTTGGGCTGCAAATCTCATCAGCTCTGCGGGCAGCCCAATTGTAGCCCAAAGCATCTGGAAGATAACAGGTTAGTAAAGGCTGATCTAAAATTAAGGGGCATCAACTTTTTCTTCAAATGTGTTAGTCATTTGCAAAACATATGCAGATTTAACAGATGCATAGAGCAGAAGGGGTCTGGTAGGTCATCTAGTTCAACCCACTGCATGACACAGGAAATCCAGAGTAAGAACTACCTCAACGAATAGCTGTCTAGACTCTATCTGAAGGCCTCCAGAGAGTGAGAGCCTGGTTGCCCATCTGGGCCATTGGTTTCACTGTCAAACTACACTTAGGACTGAGAAGTTTCTCCTCATGTTCAGTCCAAATCTACCCTTCTATAAGTTAAGACTGTCAGATCTAGTCCTGCCCTCTAGATGTAATCCATTAAAACTAATCCTGATAATCTAAATCCTTTCCAGTCTGGAACTAAACCCAGAGCGGATTCTATGGCCCAATGGCATGAAGTCGCCGGCCACCACTGTTACGTTCAGACCTGGCTCTGAGGTTGCATTGGCCTTGATCGCCCTGATGTGGCCTTTAGGAAGAGGAGGACATGGAAAGTGCAGCCTTACTTCTCCTACTCGATCTTTCAGCGGCTTTTGATATCATTGGCCATGGTGTCCCCCTACAGTAGATCAGCTCCATGGGATGAGTATCAGGGGAACTCTGTTGTGGTGGTCCCAGTTCTGTCTGCAGGGCCAAACCTAGAAAGCAGCATTGGGGGAGTGTTCCCTGGCCCTTGCGCTATGTTTCTAGTGCAGCTAGTGCACAAATGCACTGGCCAGACTGCTCACAGGAGCAGATTTCTGGCAACATATTACCCCGCTGCTGAGAGCTGCACTGGTTGCCAACTGACTACCAGGACAGGTTCAAGGTACTTGTGTTAATTCACAAAGCCCCAAACAACCTGGGCCCAAAGTACCTTAAGGGCCACCCGATTCCTTATCCTCTGCTGCGATCACCGAGATCCTCTGAGGGGGCACTTCTGGTGGTTTCCGTGCCTCTGAGGTTCAGTCAGCCTTTACTAGAGACCAAACCATTAGCCCCTGCCCTGTGGAACTCCCTGCCCATAGAGGTTAGGCAGGAATCATCCCTGCCTTCTTTTAGACATCGGTTCAAAACCATATTATTCAGACAGGCCTTTGCAATGCGAATTTCTATTTTAAAAGCCAGTTTTTAACCGACGTAATTTTGTACGCTGAATACCGCCTCGCTGTATTTCATGAAAGGGCAGTCTATCGATACTTTAATAAAATAAATTATACAGCCATGAGAGTGGCTGTATACTATAGCCAGCGTGGATTTTTCGCATTCTGAAATGTTAAATTGAAAATACCCCCCATGCCATTCTGATGCTTCCCATAAGCTCATTTCAAAACAAAACCTTACAAAACTTATAGTCCTGAACTCAGAAACGCGTGCTTAACAACCCTCTAAATTTTCATGATGATACACAAAACAGCCAGAGAGAATAGAGAATTCAAAGTCTAAAAAGGGAGGGGGGAAACCCAGAGCTCTTTTGGACTTTTTTTCTGTCAGAGTTCTCATAACCTGTTGAAATTCATTAAAAATCAGCCATGTTCACAGAGTACCTGTACTCCTATTACTGACCTTGCCCCATACTCCGACCTTCATCTTCTGCAGTTTAAACGTTTAAAAAATGCCTGGCTGATTTTTAATAAATTTAAGAAATGTTGGCTTGAACTCAATATTAATGTCGGGCATGCTCAGTAAGAACCAACTGTCAGTGTTCTAAAAGGCTCACAGGTGCTGGGCTTGCCTAATCAGGGGGCCACACCCAGGCCAGGCTTTCATTTCACATGAGACAGCCATGGCTTCCCTCAGAGAATCCTGGGAAGTGTCGTTTGTGAAGGGGGCTGAGAGGAGACTCCTATTCCCCTCACAGAGCTCCAGTGGCCAGACTGGTTTAACAGTCAGTCGCTCTGATTGAAGGTCTGTGAGCGGAACAGGGCGTCACCTAGCAACTCTCAGCACCCTTCACTAAGTACACTTCCCAGGATGCTTTGAGAGAAGCCATGACTGTCCAAAGTGAAATAAAGGCCTGGTGTGGATGTGGCCGGGGACAATTTTTTTAAAAAAATTGGGTGGGAGGCTACATGTGCCTGCTGTAGAATAAAAAGGTGAGGGAAGCCCTGAAAAGCAATAATACTGTTCCCAATGTTTTGCTTTTGGAAAGGAAAGGGGCTTCCCCTCTGCCAAGTGCCCACCCACCCATCTCCTCCCCTTCCCCTTCCCCTCCCCTAGGTCAATTTCACATATCCTAAACATGATTGCAGGGAAATAAATCCCATTGAACTCAAAAAGTATGCAAATGATCAAACCCACCCTCCTTTATATCCCCTCCCTCTTGTCCCTTCCCTCCCCCTCCCTTTGCCTCCCTTTGCCCCTCCCTCCCCCTCCCCCTCCCCCTCCCCTCCCCTTCTAATCCCCTCCTTCCCCCTCCCCATCCTATGTTACCAGGCACATGTTACCAAATTCTTCCAAGCTACACAGGAAGTGGATTGGACTGTGAAAGACCAACCCAAATTGTGTTTGCATTTTTACAATTTGTAGGGCAGTCCAGTATCTCAGAGAGGAGGTCAGGTCTCCTGCTCCCCTGGTGCATTCACTATAGCTGCCCAATTTCCCTGCTTTTTAAAGTTTGATAGAAATATCTGCGGGCTATAGGTATGTTCTTAAACCACAAGGGTTTTTGCCTATTAGTGAATAAATAGTGACTCCAGCTTCTAGAGGTTTCATCAGAAGGAAAACAAGAATCAATCCTCTGCAAACAGTCATTTGCGAACAGCTGAGACAATCCTCTTTAATAAATAAATGTTTATAAAAAGACAGCATTATAAGCAGTACTATACCCTTCTAATAGGTGAAAGAAGTCCCTGCTGGAGAGGGTTTAAAAAAAATACAACCATTAAAAATAATACAATCAGCCCTTCAGAGAGACATCAAAATTATCCACGTTAAATTGTCAATAGGGGCCAAAATCTGGCATCCTAACCCAATCACGCCAGACCTATTTTCTTTTATAAGCATACAGACAATCAAATCTGGTCACATTCTCTTTAATCAAAAGGGTATCGCGGCAAATGTATATAATCCAATGTGCTTCGTCTCCTTATTCAAAGGAGTTTTAAAGCTGCATCTGCTGTTTTTCTAAAGGCTTTTTTTCTTGCCGGTTTTTAATACTGCTGAATGCTTTTAATTTTTATGCAATGTTTAGATTGTGTTTTGCAGGAGTTCTGTTGTTGCTGTTAATGAAAGCAGCATTGGGAAATCTGAAAAAACAAGTTAGAAAGTAATAAACAAAATAGGCAAATAAACAAAAATATTGGCTTGAGCCTGGAACTGAAGGCCTCAAGAAAGCAAACTGGCAAGGCTGTCCATAAATCAAGTCAGGTTTAGCTTAACAAGCGAGCTCTTCCATCTCCTAAAGCAGACAGAATATAATCCTTGATAGTAACCTTTAAAGCAGACAGACACAATCAGATTCTGTCTGAGGAATTCTTGCTTGGAAGCCAACATAGTACACTGATTAGATTCTTAATTGTTGGAACTTTTTCCAGCGTGGTGCACTCCAGATGTCTGGAACTATAACTCCCATCAGTGCCCGGTTGGTGACAGACTAGCAATGAGGACTGTCCTCTATTTGAAGGTGCCCTCTGTTTGAAAGGCTTTTCATGATGTCTGGTTTAAAAGATAAATAACCATGAAAAGGGAGGTGATGGATCACCCTAAGACATTTTGCTGCCTGGGGGTGGTTGGATTTGCAGACACTCTTGGATGAAACGGATTATCTTACCCATTCCAGTCTAGATCCTGGGACAGAATGGAACTGCGGCACCCTGATGGATGACTTTGTTCGGGGCAGGACAGAGGAAGTGTGTTGATTCTCTTGTACCTCTCAATGGCTTTTGACCAAGGTATCCACCTAGACCACCTCTGAGTCAGGACCCCCATTTTTTGGTGATTTCATTCCTACTTATGGGGTTGGTTCCACAGAGTAGTATCACGTGACTGTGTTTCGCCCCCCTGGCAAGGTACTACAGGACACACTTTGATTTGGAATCCTGCATTGTGCAGGGGGTTGGACTTGATGGCCTCATAGGCCCCTTCCAACCAAGGCTGTGGAGTCGGTACGACAAACCTCCAACTCCAACTCCACCCAAAATTGCTTCCAACTCCACAGCCCTAGAAAGGGCTGTAAATGTCTTTTTAAATTGGAAGCTCTCATATGAGCATTTTTATCGCTGCCTGAATATGCGCTGATCTTGGCATCACAGCATTTGTCTTCATCTGGGTCCTGTGTCATACACTGACACACAAAATGTTTTCCATCTTGAGTTATGGTGAAATGCTCAACTACAGCTGACTTCATGGGAAGCTTCTTTGACATTTTGAATTTATATTTTAAAAAATGTGTCAATCAAAATTTATTTTGAAGCTGGAGTCGGAGTCGGTACATTTCTACCGACTCCGACTCTACCCAAAATTGCTTCCGACTCCGACTCCATGACTCCGACTCCACAGCCCTGCTTCCAACTCTACTATTCTATGTTTCTATGACACAACTTTGTCCCCAGTGCTATTTAATATCTACATGAAGCCACTGGGGGTGGCGATTAGGCAATCTTGCGCAAGGTGTCGCCAGCATTTATTTATTTAACAAAATTTATACACTGTTTCAATGTAAAGACCGCTAAGCAGTTTACAAAACATTAACATTATCAGCAAAACAAGTTCAAAGCAAGTAATTAAAAAAATATTTAAAATCACTTAAAGCAACTACTAAAAAGGTAGCAAACAGGTCAACATCTATGTGCAGATGACACCCACCCCTATGACTCGATAACACCAGAATCAGGAGAGGCTATGAATATCCTAGACTGGTCACTGGGTGCAGTCATGGGCTGGATGAGGGCTAATGAATTGCAACTAAATCTTGCCTATGGATGGGAAATTCCCAGGTCCAGAAATTGGGTTGTGAATCAGCTCTGCACGGGGTTGCACTCCGCCCTAGGGGAGCAGGTGCATAGTTTAGGAGTGCTCCTGGATCTACCACTGTCATTAGAGGCCCACTTGACCTCAGTGGTTCAGAACAGATTACCAGAACCGTCGCCAGGCATGACAGGGCCCTTGGGCAACAGCCTTCCCCGGGTCCACGGCACCATAAGGCCAAGCCCCTGCCCAGTACAGGCAGTGCAGGGCTTAAATAACACAGAAACATGCCTTCTGAATGGTAGCATCCACCTCTGGAATCCCTTCCCAAGGGTAATTCGCAAGATGGAGATGATAAGGTCCTTTAAATGCCTCTTGAAAACTTACAGTATATGTTTACCTAAGCTTTCCCGGGCACCAAATCTTGCTATTGTTTTGTACGCAGCTCAGTTTTATTAGTGTAATTTGTTTTGATCTCATTTCTAAGAAAAAAAATATTATTATTAAATTTATATCCCGCCCTTCCTCCCAGAAGGAGCTCCCATTTTACTGAACGTTGTTGTATTTTCATTGCGTCTGTGTTAAACTGCTTAGAGATTTTTATCATATTATAAATGTAAATGTACGGCCTTCAAGTCAATTCCGACTTATGGCGACCCTATGAATAGGGTTTTCATGAGGCTGAGAGGCAGTGACTGGCCCAAGGTCACCCAGTGAGCTTCATGGCTATGTGGGGATTCGAACCCTGGTCTCCCAGGTTGTAGTCCAACACCTTAACCACTACACCACACTGGCTCTCTTTTATCACATTAAGCTGCATTATAAATAAATACACTATAATTTGAATAGAAATACAATCCATCTCACCACAGTGGGGAAGACTGTCAGAAGGGAACTCGTGCGTTTGATCAGTGCTGTCCAGGTGCTGACCACTGATGGGAAACTTCAAAGTCCCTCCTGCTAGTTAACATCAGAAAAGTCCTGCTGGGTCAGACTAGCGACCCATTTAGTCCAGCATCCTGCTCTCCCAGCAGCCTCAGTTGAAAGCCCGCAAGGAGGCCCAGAGTGCAACAGCACTATCCTCACCAACTGTCCTGCCAAAGAACACTGCACACGCCCCTCCATTGTGGAAGGTCCTTCCCCCTTGACACAAGCTGCATTTCAGGGATTGGGAATCTGTGCCCCCCCAAAAGCCATTGGACTACAATTCCCATCAGCAACTGGCATTCAAAAGCATATTGATTCCAACCGTGCAGGCAGAGCATAGCCATCCTGGCTAGTAGCCACGGATAGCCTTATCCTCTGTGGATTTGTCTACGGATTTGCCTGTATGTTTCCAAGCTCAATTCAAGGTGCTGGTTTTAACCTATAAAGCCTTACATGGTTTAGGACCACAATACCTGATGGACCGCAACTCCCAACCGCCTCTCCCGACCTGGACCGCCTCTCCTGACATGAACCCAACCATACACTACGTTCAACATCTAATGCCTTCCTCCAGGTACCTACTCTGAGGGAAGCTGGGAGGGTGGCAACAAGGGAGAGGGCCTTCTCAGTGGTGGCCCCCAAATTATGGAATGATCTTGTTGAAGAGGTGCATCTGGCGCCAACACTGTTATCTTTCCGGCACCAGGTCAAGACTTTCCTCTTCTCACAGGCATTTTAGCATGTGTTTTTAAACTGTTTTTTAATTTTTAATTGTTTTTAAATTGCTTTTGTGTTTTAAAATTTGTATATTCGTTTTTATTGTTTTTAATTGCTGTAAACCGCCCAGAGAGCTTCAACTATGGGGCGGTATATAAATGTAATAAATAAATAAATCCTCTTTTAAATCCATTCAAAATGGTGTACAACAGTGCCTCTGATACCCATCTCGTGAAGCGCTCAGAAGGATATCATGGTCATTGGTATCAAAAGCCACCGAGAGATCAAGTAAGAATAACAGGGCCGTGCTCCCCCTGTCCTTCTCCCGATAAAGGTCATCCATCAGGGCAACCAAGGCCAAATCACTCCCATAATTAGGCCTGAACCCAGATTGGAATGGGTCAAGATAATCTATTTCATCCAAGAGTACTTGCAAGTGCTGCACCACAACTCTCTCAATCACCTTCCCTAAAAAGGGGGTGTTTGCGATCGGGCGGTAATTGTCACAAACCAATGGGTCCAGGATGGGCTTTTTCAGGAGCACTTGGATCACCGCCTCTTTCACAGCAGCTGGAACCACTCCCTCACGCAACGACACGTTGACCACACCCTGGATCGGTCAAACCCCCTCGGCAAGCTTTAAAAAGCCAAGAAGGGCAAGGGTCGAGAAGACACGTTGCTGGCCACATCGTCGTAAGCACCTTGTCCACATTATCAGGCCACATCAATTGAAACCCATCCCAAGAAGTGGCAGCAGACGTTGCACTGGACACCTCACTGGGGACTACAGTAGATGTGGATGGGGCATCAAGATTGCTATGGAAGTGAGCAATTTTACCCTCGAAGTAACTTGTAAACAATTCACAGTAGGTCTCCAAAGGGTCTAAAACTCGTATTTCCCAGAGTTGATGTCAACAGACCACTGACAATATGGAAAAGCTCCCCTGGACAGCTACTTGAGAATGCAATGGTGGCAGAGAAGTGGGCCTTCTTCACCGCCCTCACCACCACACAGCAGGCACAGTTATGATGGTTTACTCATGCCTGATCAGCCTCACAGCACTCTAGCCATTGTCCAGCTAGTTTCATTGCCCTTAGCTCACTGGCGTACCAAGAGCTAACAAGAGGAAACACACACACACACACACACAAACACAATTTCAATGAAAAATGGAAATGGACTTCCTTCAAGTTGATCCCGACTTACGGCAACCCTATGAATATGGTTTTCATGGCAAGCGGCATTCAGAGATGGTTTACCATTGCCTTCCTCTGAGGCTGAGAGGCAGTGACTGGCCCAAGGTCACCCAGCGAGCTTCATGGCTGTGTGGGGATTCGAACCCTGGTCTCCCAACTCAAAGCAGTGGAGGCTGTTCCTTTGGGGTGATTGGGGCCCTACCTCACCAACTCAGCCTGCCCTCAGCCAGGGCTGGGCAGAGGAGTGGCACTACCTGCCAGCTTTCTCTTCCTTTGTATCAATATTGCCCTTATAGAATTCAGCAGGGAGGAGGATGGGGGAGAATCTAGACTGAGTTAGCTCCACCTGTCATTGGCTCTGGCTCCGCCTACCATTGGTCTGCCTGGCTTCTGCCCTTCGCTGTGGCTCCACCTACTGTTGGCCTCCAGTATCGTTGACACGGACTGGCAGGAGTGTCTTTCCAAGGTTTCAGGCAGGAGTCTCTCGCAGCCCTACCTGGAGATGGGATTGAACCTGGGACCTTCTGCATGCAAGGCAGGTGCTCTAACCACTGAGCCACGGCCCTTTCCCCAAACCACTCATGCCTCTGATGATCCTGATCTCTTGCTTGCCTCAACAGAGGACGGAGAGGAGTGTGTCGAGCGTGTGTAGAAACCAGCCTACCGTACAAAGGTTTAAATTTACACTCGTCGCTTCGCCCAGTTTTGACTCTGGCTCCGCCCACCACCGGCACGCGGCCCTCGGAAGGCTGCCCTGACGAGAATGCGGCCCCTGACTGAAATGTATAAAAGCCTTTTCAACTTCTATTACAACACCACCACTGCGGCACAGGCCTTACGGTTCCCAGAACTCAAACTATAGGGAAAAGGTTGTGTTTAAAAATAAATAAATTTTAAAAACCCTGCAAGTCTCACTTCCAATTTCCCCTCAATCTTAAATACAATTTGTACAACTAGATTAGTACTGTCTGCATAATCTGTTGGCAATCTAGAGGAATTAATATTTCCCCATCTCCTGCTATCAAGATGTTAAAGAATTTTTTTTAAAACAAGAAAGAGGCAACACTGGGGATTGAATCTGAGACCTTCTACATGGAAAGCAAGTGACGTACCTCTGAGCTATGGACGCTTCCTCAAACCGTGCCCTCCCCTGTGAAAATGGCATGGACAGCCTTCAAGTCGATCCTGACTTACAGTGACCCTATGAACAGGGTTTTCATGATAAGCGGTATTCAGAGGGGGTTTACCATTGCCTTCCTCTGAGAGGCAGTGACTGGCCCAAGGTCACCCAGTGAGCTTCATGGCTGTGTGGGGATATGAACCCTGGTCTCCCAGGTCGTAGTCCAACACTCTAACCACTACGCCACAGGCTTCTGAACAAACGGCAGGTTACAAAGTCATCCCAAGCGGTAAGTAAATTGGGGGCCCTCTACCAACTTGGTTGACCCCATTTTACAGGTGCAAACTGACCCTAAGGAGAGCCCGACTGCCGGATCAGGCCAGCGGCTCATCAAGTCCAGCATCCTGTCACCACAGCGGCCAACCAGATGCCTTTTCCACAAAGCCCGCAAGCAGGACCCACGCGCAAGAGCCACTCTCTCCTCCTGTGGTTTCCGGCAACTGGTGTTCAGACGCATGCGACCTCCAGCTGC
This sequence comes from Rhineura floridana, assembly GCF_030035675.1. Taxonomy (NCBI): domain Eukaryota; kingdom Metazoa; phylum Chordata; class Lepidosauria; order Squamata; family Rhineuridae; genus Rhineura; species Rhineura floridana. Next base: position 6,002,226 of record NC_084500.1, on the reverse strand, counting down.
TGGGAGGATGGGCGGGATATAAATTTAATAAAGAATACCAACAACAGCAACAGCTATGGAGGCAGAGCATAGCCGTCATGGCTAGTAGCCTTTGTTACCCAAAACTGCACCACGATCTGCGACAGAGGCGAGGCCCACTCTTCTGGGTCAAGCATAGCTCCTCATGCACTGAAAAATGCTCACGGTCCCCTAAGGCGGCATGCACGAATATCCCCCACATGCAACATTCTCACACCCCCATTGTCCTGCTTGGCATTCCCACCCCCTTGGGCAAAGCCTATAAGGGAACAGCCCACTTAAGGCCCATTAACAAGTAAACCCCAACAGGGAAGTTTGCTTCCAAGAAGAATTGAATCCTGCAGGAAACTCTTCCAGCTCATTGCTTTTCCTGGCCACATTCCTCGCCGTGTCATTTTCTTTAAAGGAATCCAATGGTTGCCGACTCCCCCCCATCCCGCCCTTGCAGAGCTGAAGGTTCACCTTTCCGCACTCCCTGCCACAACAACCCTATTAGCAATTTCCCTTCAGAAAAGTGCAAAGCGCAGAGTCACACTCCTCTGCGTCTGGTTAGCGGTTTTCTCAACAACAACAAAATGAAGAGAGTGCCTCGCCAGTTAAACCACCCGTTTCTATTTTTAAGCAATACTGCTGCGCTGCGTTGTCAGTAACACACACACCCCGGCTGCCACTTTTCCCCGCAGCCTCTTCCTGCTTAAATCCGTTTTGTTTTTTAAGAAAAGCCACTTGCATTCTTGCAAAGTGCCGCAAACCTGACTGATGCAGCCCATTCAGGCAGGCCAGGCTAGCCAAATCATACACTTACTCCAACACAACACACACACCCTTTCCCCCCCTTTGGAAAAACAGCATCAATCGCATGCAAGGGGGGGAGATTTCATAGAATCATAGAATAGTAGAGTTGGCAGGGGCCTATAAGGCCATCGAGTCCAACCCCCTGCTCAATGCAGGAATCCAAATCAAAGCATTCCCGACAGATGGCTGTCCAGCTGCCTCTTGAATGCCTGCAATGTCGGAGAGCCCTCTATCTCTCTAGGTCATTGGTTCCATTGTCATATGGCTCTAACAGTTAGGAAGTTTTTCCTGCTGTCCAGTCGAAACCCGGCTTCCTGCAACTTGTTCCCATTATTCCGTGTCCTGCACTCTGGGATGACTGAGAAGAGATCCCGGCCCTCCTCTGCACCCATCCCACCAAAGATGCCATTTTTGGAGGAAGCGCAGGAACACAAGAACCTGCTTCGAGTTGAGTATCAGACCATTGGTCCATCTAGGTCAATACTGTCTACACTGACTGGCAGCAGCTCTGCAAATTTCCAGGCAGCGGACGTTCCCAGCCCTACCTGGAGATGGTGGGGATTGAACCTGAAACCTTCTGTGTGCAAATCAGATGCTGTACCCGTGAGCTACAGACTTTCCTCTGCCTCCAAAAGCGCACCTTTGTTTTTAAACGCACATAAATCCCACCAAGTACAAGGAGGGTTATAACTGAGGCTAAACACAATGGAGCCAAGATGCTCTCTCTTCAGAACAGAGTGCAAGTTGAGCTCCAAGGTTCCCCCACCCTCTTTTTAACACCAGGGCTCAACTGCCAAGCATATGAAGCAGGAAGCCCCTGAGCACACACCGAGCGCCTTTTCCTCACCCACACACCAAACGGCAAGCAGCCCCACCACACACGGGGATGGGATTTCCACTTCAGAAGGTATGACGGAGGCTGGCCGGCATCCAGGAACCACTGACTGATCACGTTTAAGACATGCTACAATAATCAAAACATCTATCCGATTAGGACAGAAGCGGTGCAAGGGGTCGATTAGCCAGGGACAGGAAAAGAGGGAATTGTCTTTTTTTACCTAGAAGCAGAACTCGGAACAGGAATGTGAAATAAAATGATGATGACAATAATATATAGTATCATCTTCACAATAATATTATATTATTATGACTGAACACTAAAGTCAGGATCATTCAGACCATGGTATTCCCGATCTCTATGTATGGATGTGAAAGTTGGACAGTGAAAAAGGCGGATAAGAGAAAAATCAACTCATTTGAAATGTGGTGTTCGAGGAGTGCTTTGTGCATACCATGGACTGCAAAAAAGACAAATAATTGGGTGTTAGAACAAATTAAACCAGAACTGTCACTAGAAGCTAAAATGACGAAACTGAGGTTGTCATACTTTGGACACATCATGAGAAGACCTGATTCACTAGAAAAGACAATAATGCTGGGAAAAACAGAAGGGAGTAGAAAAAGAGGAAGGCCTAACAAGAGATGGACTGATTCCATAATGGAAGCCGCAGACCTAAACTTACAAAATCTGAACAGTTTATAATAGATGCTATTGGAGGTCGCCAATTCAGAGGGTCGCCATAAATCGTGGTCGACTTGAAGGCACATAACAACAAAATTATCAAAAGGGTTCAACGGTGTATAGGTGATCCATTGCTTGTTTGCTGCTGCCAGTTCCCAGCCAAACTCAAAGGAGAAACGCTTAAAGGGGAAATGTGGAAGTTGCCTGCAATTTGCAAAGAGCTACCCATTTTCAAGTTTGGGAAACCTGGGGGAGAGGAGAGAGAGAGCTGAAAGGCTGCAGGAAATCTAGGTAGGTGCAGAGGCGGAAGAATCGGAACGTCTCTTAAAAAGCAGGAAAGTGCCGCGGATTAGAAACGGAAAGGGGGAAGCAGTGAGTTTAGTCAATCATCAACTCGCTTTCTCATATTGACCTCATTCCCAAACCGCAGCAGAGGAGGAGGAGGAGGGGGAAGGAGCGGAATATTCTGCCTCCCCCCACAAACCACCCCACCATAGCAACATTTCCTGCAACTCAGCTTCAATTTAAGCTCCCCTCCACAACATGAAGGACACAGATGCAAGCGCGCACGCACAAAACAACAACGCAGCAACACATTCCAGATGGAAATCGCCAGCAACTCGCTCCACTATCCGGTGCAAACGCACGCGCAGCCTTCTCTATTGGGGTTCACCGATCACAGCCCCCTCTGCTAGCCACCCCCCCCCAATTTATTTAATTCCCCCGGCAACATCTGCAGATGCATCCTGCAACCCTGGAGAGAGAGAGATCGTATCAATGAGAGAAACGAAAATCAATAGGGGGTGCCACGAGAAAACATCAAGTGGGGAGCAGGGGGGGTTAAAAGTTGCCCTTACCGCAGGGATCAGCCTCTCCCAGCTGCCGGCTCCTCCCGCCTGGATTGCAGGGTTGAATTAATCTGCACGAAGGAGGAAGAGGAGGAGGAGGGAGGGGTGGGGTGGGAGGGAAAGGAAAGGAGATGCCCACCCTGGCCGCCTCGGGGGGGGATGGATGCTGGAGGGAGGGGGGCGCCGGGCCGAACAGGGCCCCCCCATGCAGCCAGCCCTTCCTCTCGGGGGCTGCGGAGACGGCGAGGAGGGGAGGGAGCCTCTTTGTTCTGTAATCCCAGTAAGATTGCAAGCCATTCGCCCCGGCTCTAATCCCAGCCCTGCTCAAGAGCCGCATCCATTGGCTGCTATTTACATACAGGATTAAGAGGCTGGCAAAAGGGGGGGGGGAGAGGGAGAGAGTTTACAACAGCCCCAGTCCCAGCAATCTGCAGCCGCGCTTGCTGCGTCGTTCTGGGGGAGAAAAGAACATTGTTTTTGCATGTGATTTTTTTTTTTTAGAATGCAAAAGCAGCGTTTCTTTACCAAGAAGAGGCCACCCCTCGAACATCCGCTCAGCAGGTTAGGCTGCAATCCAGGACGCCCTTACTTGGGTGTAAATCCCATTGAACCCAATGGAGCTTGCTTTCGAGTAGACGCGTATTGGATGGCAGCCCTACTCAGGCAGCGTTCGCAATAGCAAACCTAGGAATCCGCAGGCGTCCTGCTGTATGGTTCTGGTTGTTTTGGTTTTAAAAATAATGTTTTTGTAGCTATATTTTTAATAAAAGAAACAACGCTGATTTACAAGAAAAGGTCATATCGAAAACAGACGCTCAGATTAATCGGACAGCATCTGAGTTTGCAACAGCACCAGCAATCTGCAGGCGTGCCGCTGTAGCATTCTGTGTTTTTTAAATTCTACCTATGTGCAATTTTTGAATGCAAAAACAATGCTTATTTACAAGGAAGAGGCCACATCTAGCACTAATTACTCAGCGGGTTGATCAGACAGCATCTGAGAGTTTGCGACAGCACCAGCAATCTGCAATATTGTTCTCAATTGATCTTTTTTTTAAAAAAAAGAATTGATTTTCCAGAATGCAAAAGCGAGGCTTATTTGCAAAGGAGAGAGGCCAGCGGATGAAATCCCACAGCATCTGAGGAGAGCTCTAAGGCAGCCACCAAGAACAACTTAAAAGAAAATCCTACTGTGGTTTCGCCATAAAGGCCTCTGCCTAGCGCATCTTTCCACAAGAGGCCGTGGGGTGTCGCCAGTCGTGTTCCTTGCAAGGGGCGGATTCAGTAAACCAGCTTTCCCTCAACCTGGGAGTTGTAGTCCAAAACAGCTGGAGGGGCCTCAGGTTGGGGGAAAGCGGTAATCAAGCAATACCAAAATGTGTCCTTATTTTGAAGTGCTCATTTGGATAGCTTTCGGTATGCAATATAAGATTGCAGGGGGTCCTAGTTCCAGTTCTGTCCTGCCCCTAAAAGAGGTGAGGGGAAAGAGAGAGAGAGCACTTACTGGAGGGGGGAGATGTGCTGGTACAAGGATAGTAATTTGGGTGAAGGACGAGAGAAAATTAGCAAGCAACACTCCCCCCCCCCAAATTCACATTTATGACCACCCAGAGTCTTTGGGAAGAGCTGAGCTGGTAATCCAGTGAACACAAGATGGATCTGGTTTTTATAGGTCAGGGATGTTGGTTTGCACCTGGAAAGTTCTGGCCTTAAATGAGGGGGCGTTGCTGTGTTATAGAATCATAGACTTGGAAGGGGCCTATAAGGCCATCAAGTCCAACCCCCTGCTCAATGCAAGAATCCAACTTAAAGTATCCCTGACAGGTGGCTCTCCACAGCTGCCTCTTGAATGCCTCCGGTGTTGGAGAGCCCACCGCCTCCCTAGGTCATTGGTTCCATTGTCATACCGCTCTAACAATTAGGAAGTTTTTCCTGGTGTTCAGTCAAAATCCAGCTTCCTGTAACTTGAGCCCATGATTCCTCAACTGATTCCCTTTTTCGAAAGTTCCCTGGTTGAAAGGGTCTGTGGTGCAGGACTGAACGGGAGGCGTCTCTGCGAGCTGCTGTCAGTCAGAGTGGGCAATACTGGGCGAGGTGGCCAACAGTCTGATCTGGGAGAAAGCCGTTTCCTATGTCCCTGTGTTCTCTATGCAGAAAGTCTCCAGTTCAGTATGGAAAAGATTCCTACCCAAGACATAGGAAGATCACTGAAAGGGGCATAACTCAGTGGTAAAGCCTTTGCTTTGCATGCAGACAGTAATTGCTTAGGTAGGGCTGGGAGGAGCCCTGGAGAACTGCCACCAGACAGATAAAAAAATGCAAAGCTCAATGGACGGAGAGCCTGATTCAGAACCAGCAGCCTCTCCGTTTGTATGCTTTGTGTGCAGAAAAGCTCAGAATCAGTCCTTGGCATTTCCAGGCAGGATGCAGAAAGATTCCTGCGGGAACCATCGGGAGGGCCATAGCACAATGGAAGATCTGTTCGGCGTTTGGAAGGCTCCAGATGCAGCCCCAGCTTTTCCAGGTACAGCTGAGAACATCCCCTGCATGAAACCTGGAGAGGGCTGCCAGTCAGTGTAAACAACACTGATCTAGGTGGGCTCAGTAGAAGGCAGCTTCCATGTTATGACGGTGCAGGCTAAAGTGTGAAGACAAAATCCTACTGGTGCCCGAGGAAGAGTGCGAAGGCATCAGACGTCAAGCAGGTGTGGATCAGGACCAGGGTTGGCGCTAGGCATGACTGGGCCCTTGGGCGCTAGCCCGCCCCGGGCCTGTGGTGCTTACCCGCATGCCACACCTACCTCTCCTGTTGCCTCAACGTGAATGCCATGTGCACTGTGCGCACATGGGTTCCATCAGCCAAGATATCAGCGGGGGTTTCCCTAAGGGGCTGATGCCCCCGCCGCCATCTTGGTTGATATAATGATATAATAATAAAACTTTGTTTTTACCCCGCCCTTTTCCAATAGGACTCAGAGCAGCTTACAACTAAAAACAACATCATTAAAACATACAGATTATATTATTAAAAAAGAATTAAACTATAAGGGAAAATTAAAAACTATAAGATAAAAGTTAAAACAGCGAACAATTTAAAATAATAATCATATAATATGATCACCAAGCCTATGCTCCATGTGCACATGCCTGCCATCAACCAAGGGGCATTAGCCCCTTAGGAAAGCCTCCTCCTAAGGTTGATGGCGGGTATGTGTGCGCAGCGTGCATAGCATTCATTACAACAGGAAATGTAGACAGGTGTTGCAGGCCTGTGTGGTTTGTAGCGTGGCCCTGGTAGCTCCCTCTCTGTGATCTGCGGCAGGGTCGGGAGTTGTTGCTGCCACAGATTGAGGAATGGGAGCACTACCCTCCGACCCTAAAGAGGGACTGACTAGGCCGCCCATTGGCGCCTGCCCTGACCAGGACATCAGTCTGGATGGGAGACCGTGACTTGTGAAACTGACATGTGGATGGGAGACCATGACATGTGAAACTGACATGTGGATGGGAGACCATGACATGTGAAACTGACATGTGGATGGGAGACCATGACATGTGAAATTGACATGGGCTTCTCCACAGCTGGCTGTGTGATTAGCCAGACATTCCTTTCTCATGCCAAGAGAACCACATGTCACAATGAAGCACAGACAAATTGCCTTGGAAATGGCAGGTCCAGAGATGACACATTACATCTTCACGCCTGGGGCAGAAAATCTTACTTCTCTTTCCCCCATCCCTAGTAGTGACAGGACGTGATCAACCTAAGAAGAGCCCAGAGGCTGGCTCAGGCCAATGGCCCATCTAGTCCAGCATCCTTTTCCCTCATTGGCCGTCCAGATGCCCCAATAGGAAGCCCACAAGCAGGACCGGTGGTGGCTGATGCCCTTTGAGCTGGTGTGGCGGAAGGCAGGGAGCCCAACAGCAAAAAAAGCCAGAGCCAATGGCAGGCCAAGCCAAGTGACTCTCATTTCCTTCCTATTCTCCCTCCTGCTGAGTTCTGCAAATGTCACACTGAGACTGAGGTGGAGGAAACTGACAGGCAGGGCCACCCCTTGAGTTGGTGGTAAGACGGCAGACAGGCAAAGGAGGAAGGGCTGTCTGAAGACAGACTCAGATTAGAGCCCTATTTGCGCAAATGGACCAGCCTCCTCTGAGCACGATGCGAGTGCTGCAGTGATCTCTCCATTTGCGATTCCCAGCAGCTGGTATTCAGGGGCATTCTGTCTCCGACAATGGAGGCAGAACAGAGTCATCCTGGCTGGTAGCCATTCACAGCCAGGGATCTGCCTGATCTTTCCAGGCCTTTGAAGCTGGTGGCCTCTTTTGGGGATGAACGTCACAGTTTGACAATGCAATGTGGGAAGGAGGACTTTCTATTATTGGTCCTCGATCTTCCAATGTCTAGCTTTGTCAGATGGCTCCGGATACTAGTGTTATGAGAGAGGGAGACTCATGTCTCCCTATCCACTTCCTCCACAATGTTCAAAATTTTATACACCTCTATCATCCCATCCCCTTGGATTGCCTTCAAGTCGATTCTGACTTTTGGCGACCCTATGAGTAGGGTTTTCATGGTAAGCGGTATTCAGAGGGGGTTTACCATTGCCTTCCTCTGAGGCTGAGAGGCAGTGACTGGCCCAAGGTCACCCAGTGAGCTTCATGGCTGTGTGGGGATTCGAACCCTGGTCTCCCAGGTCCTAGTCCAACACTCTAACCACTACACCACACTGGCTTTTCTCAGAATAAGGATATAAATTCTATCAAGCTCCCTTCTGCGAGGAGAACCCGCAATTGTTACTTTATTTATGAAATGGAATTGGACTGCCTTCAAGTCGATTCCAACTTATGGCGACCCTATGTAGGGGTTTTTCATGGTAAACGGTTTTAAGAAGTGGTTTTACCATTGCCTTCCTCTGAGGCTGAGAGGCAGTGACTGGCCCAAGGTCACCCAGTGAGCTTCATGGCTGTGTGGGGATTTGAACCCTGGTCTCCCAGGCTGTAGTCCAACACTGTAACCACTACACCACACTGACTTACACACCTTTCCCCCCCAAACTAAAAATCTCCAAAGGTTGTAGCCTTTCCTCATGGGGGAGTTGCTCCATCCCCGTTATCATTTGGGAATATTCTTTACCAAGTGACAGAACCAGAACTGAACACGGTATTCCAAGTGCAGCTGCACCATAGATTTGCATAATAGCATTATGATATTGGCAGTTATATTTTTGATCCCTTTCCTAATGGCCCCTAACATGGAATTTCATTGCTGCCACACGCTGGGTCATCATCTTCATTGGGCTCTCTCCATTACAGCACAAAGATCTCATGCCTGGAGTGGTCACTCACCACCAATTCAGACCCCAAGAGTGTACATGTGAAGTTCGGATCGCCCCTAATGAGTGCACATGTGAAGTTAGAATTGCCAATGTGCATCACTTTACACTTGCTTACCTGTAATCACATTTGTCATGGGCTCCTTCACGAGGAAGGGCGGGATATATAATCAATCATAAAATCGTAGAGTTGGAAGGGGCCTATAAGGCCATTGAGACCAACCCCCTGCTCGGTGCAGAAATCCAAATTAAAGCCTACCTGGCAGGTGGCTGTCCAGATGCCTCTTGAAGGCATCCAGTGTCGGAGAGCCCACCACCTTCCTAGGTCATTGCTTCCATTGTCGTACCGCTCTAACAGGAAGTTTTTCCTGATGTTCAGCCACAATCTGGCTCCCTGTAACTTGAGTCTATTATTCAGTGTCCTGCACTCTGCGACAATCGATCCCGGCCCTCCTCTGTGTGGCAACCTTTCAAGGACTTGAAGAGTGCTATGATATCTTCCCTTCTCAAGGCTAAACATGCCCAGTTCTTTCAGTCGTTCCTCATAAGACTTTGTTTCCAGTCCCCTGATCATCCTCATTGCCCTCCTCTGAACCTGTTCCAGTTTGCCTGATCCTTCTTAAAGTGTGTTGTCCAGAACTGGACGCAGTACTCAAGGTGAAGCCTAGCCGGTGTCAAATAGAGGGAAACTAATACTTCACATGATTTGGAAACTATACTTCTGTTAATGCAACCCAAAATAACATTTGCATCTTTTGCAGCCACATCACACTTTTGGCTCATATTCAGCTTGCGATCCCAAGATCCTTCTCACAAGTAGTATTGCTGAGCCAAGTCTCTTCCATTTTATAAGTGTGCATTTGGTTTCTTTTTCCTTGGTGTAGAACTTTGCACTTATCCCTAATAAATTTCATTCTGTTGTTTCCAGCCTAATGCTCCAGCCTAATGCTCCAGCCTAATGCTCCAGCCTAATGCTCCAGCCTAATGCTCCAGCCTATCAAGATCCCTCTGAATTTTGTTTCTGTCCTCCAGGGTATTAGCCCTCCAGGGTTTCTGTCCTCCAGGGTATTAGCTATCCCTCCCAATTTTCTATCATCTGCAAATTTGATAAGCATTCCCTGCACCTCTTCATCCACGTCATTAATAAAAATGTTGAAGAGCACTGAACCCAAGACCAAGCCCTGCAGTACACCACTCATTACCTCCACCCAGTTTGAGAAGGAACCATTGATAATACCAATGTGCTGGAATACTGCGTTCAGTTCTGGGTGCCTCATTTTAAGAAAGATATAGACAAGTTAGAGCGGGTCCAGAAGAGGGCGATGAGGATGATAGCCGGTATGGAGAACAAGTCTTATGAGGAAAGGTTGAAGGAACTTGGCATGTTCAGTCTGGTGAAGAGAAGGCTGGGGGGTGACATGATTGCACTCTTTAAGTACCTGAAGGGCTGTCACATAGAGGAGGGTACAGATTTGTTCTCTGCTGCCCCAGAGGGTAGGACTAGGTCTAATGGTTTTAAGTTGCAGGAGCGTAAATTCAGATTGGACATTAGAAGGAACTTCTTGACAGTAAGGGCAGTTCGGCAATGGAACCGACTGCCTAGGGAGGTGGTGGGATCCCCTTCGCTGGATGTCTTCAAGCAGAGGCTGGACAGCTATCTGCGGGAGATGCTCTAGCTGTGGGTTTCCTGCTGTGAGCAGGGGGTTGGACTCGATGGCCTACAAGACCCCTTCCAACTCTATGATTCTATGATTCTAAGCTCCATTGAGTACGATTCTGTAGCCAACTGTGGATCCACCTGATAGTTGTTCCATCCAGCCCACATTCAGCTAGCTTGCTAATCAGAATACCATGGAGCACTTTGTCAAAAGCTTTGCTGAAGTCGAGATATATTATGTCCACAGCATTCCCACAGTCTACCAGGGAGGTGATCTGATAAAAAAAAAATCAATAATTTGAATGTAATGTCCATTCACCCAGTTTTGAAGAGATCCATTTGGTGCATCTTGCAATCCTTTGTTACTTTTATCGCCCTGAACAATTTAGTGGCATCAGCAAACTTGGCCACTTTACTGTTCACCCCTAACTCTACATCAGAGGTTCCCAAACTGTGGTCCTTGGACAGCACACTTTAAGAAGGATTGGAAAAGCTTCAAAGGAGGACAATAGCCCTATGAGGAGAGGCTGAAAGTACTGGGTATGTTTAGCCTTGAGAAGAGAAGACTAAGGGGGAGATATGAGAGCACTCTTCAAGTCCTTGAAAGGCGGTCACACAGAGGAGGGCCAGGATCTCTTCTCAATCATCCCAAAGTGCAGGACATGGAATAATGGGCTCAAGTTACAGGGAGCCAGATTGCAACTGAATATCAATGAAACCAATGACCTAGGAAGGTGGTGGGCTGTCCAACACTGGAGGCTGTTAAGAGGCAGCTGGACCAGGTATGCTTTAAGAGGGATTTCTGCATTGAGGATTGGGGTGGACTCAGTGGCCTTACAGGCCCCTTCCAACTCTGCTGTTCAATGATTCTAACCTTTTCCGAGTTCAGGCTTTGAACCTCTCACACCCTTAACAGATAGTACCAAAAGTTGCCAATAATGTTTCTCTGGGATCCTCCTCCATCTATCAGGAGCCTCTTCCAAGACGGATTGCTTTCCTTGTTTTCCTCCACACACACACACCCCTTCCCGTCCTCCTGCTATCTATATTCACAGCTCCCCTGGCTATTTGTAGCCCCGATGCCTTATTGAGATTCAAAGGCACGCCTCAGATGCTTCATCCTTTGCATAATTCTTTTTAATTAATACTTCAAAACGTTTAAATGCAAGAGCCATATTCTTCTTCTAGCAAAGTTTGACAGCATCTCAGGCACCCCAAAGCCTTTCTCTGGCTTTGGCTCAGAACGAAAGCTTTGTAAATATGTTTTTAAAAAAAACAAAATGGGTGTGTGTGAGAGAGGTTGCGTTACATTAAGAATGGAATGCAATGAGGGAATTACAGTGCCCGCATTATTATTTTATTTATTATTATTTATTATTTATTAAATTTATATATACCGCCCGACTAGCAATAGCTCTCTGGGCGGTGAACATAAAATAGTATAAAAATACAATGAATAACAAAATAATATTAAAATACAATCAACAATACAATAAACATTATTAAAACTAGATCAATGTAACTTAAAATGCTTCAGAGAATAGGAAGGTTTTGACCTGGCGCCGGAAGGAAAGCATTACCCCTTCACTGTGGCAAAAAACGCAGCAAGGTGACGTTAGGAAAATGGAAATAACCTGGTCCACATAGAGATGGTTTTGGTGCCTAGGGAGGCAGACAGTTCAAAATGGCAGTCCTGCACATGCACGCATGCGCACAGGGCACATTCCACCACAGAGTGCTCTCCTCTGCAATCTTATTTACACAAACCTGTTCCTTTCGATGGAGCTTGCAGAAGAGATGACCCAGGCCATTTGTGTCCCACGGATTATATGATTCATCTCACAGGGGAACATAGGAAACTGCCAGATCTTTGGCCCATCTAGCTCAGTATTGTCGACACTGACTGGCAGCGGCTGTCCTTGGCTTCAGCCAGTGGCCCCTCTCCCAGCCCTGCCTGAAGGCTGAACCTGGGACCTTCCGCATGCAAAACAGATGCTCTACTACCGAGCCATGGATCCCCCGACAAAAATAGGAAGCTGCCTTAGAGAGAGTCAGACCGTTGGTCCATCTAGCTCAGTGTTGCCTACACGGACTGGCAGCTGCTCTCAAGGGTTTCAGGCAGGAGACTCTCCCAGACTTTGTGGAGATGCCAAAGATTGGACCTGGGCCCTTCTACATGCAAAGCAGAGGTTCTACCACTGAGGTCCAGCCCTTCCTTACTCGCCTTGCAGCCCTGGGGTTGTCTGAAGCTTCCTTAGGAATCTCTTTGGCTCTGCTGCTTTGAGACTCGCTTTCTTGGAGCTCCACCTCTGATCCACAAAAGCTAGTGTTGGGTTGTGGTTAGAGTGATGGACTGTTTATTTATTAAACTTATATCCCACCCTTCCTCCCACAAGCCTAGAGACCTGGGTTCAAATCCCCAGTAAAAGAATTAGGTTCAACTTCCCTGTGCATTGTGGTCCTAATTAAAAAAATCCCCCCATCTAATATCGAGGGAGGGGAATCTGATGTACTTCCTAATGACACACCACATCTCGTTATAGTTCCAGAAAGGCTGATTCCTAATCCACTTTTAGGTTCTTTGCAAGGAAATTAGTGTTTCCTTTAAAAATAAAGTTTAAACGATTCTAAAAACATTAATTAATTAATTAATTAATTAGATTTTTATACCGCTCCATAGCCGAAGCTCTCTGGGCGGTTCACAACATGTAAACATCCAAACAATTAAAACATTATTAAACAACTAAAAATGCAGAAAAATTATACCAAAAACCCAAACATAATTTAGTTATGGCTAAAACATTCTTAAAAACACTCTAAAAACAGTCACAATAAAAACCTTCTTCCATCTTGGGATTTCCAGGAACAGTCTCCTTCTGCCATCCAATGCCTGGGTAAACAGGAATGTTTTTGAATTCCTCCTAAAAATCAATAATTATGGAGAGACAGATGCACCTCACCAGGGAGGGCATTCCACAAATGGGCAGCCACCACTGAAAAGGTCCCGTCAGGGGGTCAACCCGGGCACCGCCCCACTAAAATCAGTTTGCCCTCAGCCAGCCCACACCTGCCTGCCTTCTTACTTACAAACCAGCCCAAGGGGTGGCACTTCCTATAAATTTCCTCCTCCTTCATATCAGTGCTAAGAACATAAGAAGAGCCTGGTAGACTAGGCCAATGGCCCATCTAGTCTGCCGTCCTGTTCTCACAGTGGCCAACCTAGGGTTGCTAGGTTCAAGGCCTGAGACTGATGCCATATCTTTAGGAGAAGAGAAAGTCAGCCAAGTGCAGGTGTTCTTGTAACCCTGTAATGGGGAAAACCACAAGGGGGAATTCTCCCTCCCCCCTGCACAACTTTTAAAGATACAGAAGATATTTTGGTTGCCAGCCCCAGCCTCCAAGAGGCCTTCTGTGTCTTTAAAATTTGTGCAGGGTGAAGGGAGAATTCCACCTTGTGGTTTTTCCCATTACAGGGTTGCAAGAACACCTGCACTTGGCTGACTTTCTCTTCTCCAAAAGATACAGGATAAGTCTCAGGCCTTGAACCTGGCAACCCTAGGCCAACCAGATGCCTGTGGGAGGACCCTGTAGGACTCAGCAAGGAGGAAGATTGGGAGAAAACTAGAATGAGTTGATTCTGCCTGTCATTGGCTCTGCCTCCACCTGCTGTTGGGCGCCCTGCCTTCCACCCCACCACTCCTGATGGGCACCGGCTGCAACTGGGGATGATGAGGCCGCAACATCTGGACAGCTACAGGTTGGTGAAAGCCGGTTTGGATCATACCGAACAAGGCAGGCCAGCAACTTGGCGGTCTGCACTAACCCGCAGCCGCACCCTGATTATAGAATGCCCTCCCCTTATTGAAATGAATGAACCTCAGTTAGTCGTGCCTATTAACTTCAAAGGGTCTGCTCTGAGTAGGACTAACATTGAATACCACCCATGGCTTTTCAAACTGAATTGTTCAGCAGCCCGTAAGCATGAGTTATGGGGAGATATAGAAATGTCAATAAAGAAATCTTGTCCCCGCCCCCCTACACACACAGACAGACAGACACCAGACACCCAAACATGGATGCGGGGTCTCCAGATGGTGCTTAGACTGGTGCAGAACTGAGTCACCGCCCCAGTTTAATTTGCATTTGACTGACTGATTAGATCAAACAACATATGCATATTTTTCCTTTCTTTTTTTCAAGCAACTTTGCAGTCTGTGCCTGGCTTTCTCTGAAACTTGGAGTATGTCTTCTAGCAATCTGTAATGGAAATCTGCATATCCAGGCTGGGCTCTTTTCCCACAGAAGAATGTTCACAGACATTCTATCTGCCAAGGGAAAAGCTGTTTAATCCAGGCCCTGGGCCCCTTCAGGAGGAAGGGTGGGATATCAATGGAGTAAAATAAATAAATATGGAAGTAAAACAAGAATGCTCTGGAGCAATGGGCAGGGACGGACACAGGCACACACCCCTTCAATTAATGGCCAGACATCAGTGAAAATGGAAATGGACGACCTTCAAGTCGATCCGGACTCATGGTGACCCTATGAACAGGGCTTTCATGGTAAGCGGTATTCAGAGGGGTTTTTACCATTGCCTTCCTCTGAGGCGGAGAGGCAGCGACTGGCCCAAAGTCACCCAGTGAGCTTCATGGCTATGTCGGAAATCGAACCCTGGTCTCCCAGGTCGATGTCCATCACTCTTAACCACTACACCACACTGGTAGGCAAGGCAATAAAAAAAGCATAGGCGGATTCTGAAAAAGGTGAATTGATCCAGATGATGTGGATTTTATCTATTGCAGCAAGGATCCCAACACCACCTTGTGGCAGATTAGAGCAAGATTAGCATCAAAAGCAGGCTGTGGCTTGGACTCGGAGACAGATTTAGGGAATTTTGGTGCCCTGTGCAAGATATTCAAAGAGCGGGTGTGTTTGGAAAGAGACCATCCAATAGTTTACTCAGCTCCTGTGTTTTTAGGAAATGGGTTCTGTGCAGCTGGCTCTGCTCAGCGATCCAGCTGTTAGGTTTTCGACCAGTTGACTCTGCCAGGTCATCTTCACAGGCAGTCCCCCGTACAATGCATTGCAGGAGCCCAGTCTGTACGTTGCTAGCTTCAAATGGCCAAGTTCTCTGTGCATGAGGAGCTGCAGCCGGTGCCTATGTTGGTCAAAGATGCTGCATCTGCCACAGATCTCACCAGGGCACTGGGAGTTGGTAGGGTCGGGCACATAAGCAAAACGCTCCAGCTAAAGAGAGGAAGACCCTCAAGGTGCCAGACCAACATACAGCAGTGAGTTGGAAATGATAAACTTTTATTACAGCCCAACACGTTTTGGGTGCTGGCACAACCCTTTGTCAAGGGCAATCTGCAAAAGTATATATACTAACCCCACTAAAACTAGAAAAGGTCCTCAAATGCAAAGATGTATCACTGAACACTAAAGTCAGGATCATTCAAACCATGGTATTCCCAATCTCTATGTATGGATGTGAAAGTTGGACAGTGAAAAAAGCGGATAGGAGAAAAATCAACTCATTTGAAATGTGGTGCTGGAGGAGAGCTTTGTGCATACCATGGACTGCAAAAAAGACAAATGATTGGGTGTTAGAACAAGTTTGTTGATTGTATGTACTGGAGGTTGGGACCAAAGGGCAGTTTAGGAATTCTGCTGATGTACCGCCCACCCGGCTGCACGGCAGACTCCCTGGCCGAGGTGCTCGAGATGGTCGCGGCTGTACGGTTGTTTACCCCGAACTTATTGGTTTTGGGGGATTTCAACGTGCATGCCGAGGCCATTCTCACTGGAGCCCCTCAGGATTTCATTGAAACCATGACTTCATGGGAACTGCACCTAAGTAATATGGGTCCCACCCATGTAGCCGGCCATACCATTGACCTTGTATTTGTCGCAGGAGAGAAGGGAAGTGATCTGAAGATGGGGACTGTTTCTTCTAGCCCTGTGTCATGGTCAGATCACTACCTGGTGAAATTGGATCTCTCTGTGCCGCACACCCTCCGCAGGGGACAAGGGCCTATTAGGATGGTCCGCCCCAGACGCATGATGGAGCCTATTGGATTCCTAAATGCACTGGGTGATCTGGAGCTAACTGAAGGCCACCCGGTCGAAGCCGTGGTGATGGAGTGGAATAGGGAGATCACTAGGGCAATAGACTGGGTGGCACCGAAACGTCCTCTTCTCCTGAATAGAACTCAGACTGCACCCTGGTATACACCACGGTTACGCAGTCTGAGGCAGGAAGTGAGACGACTAGAGCGCCGATGGCGGAAATCGTGCACTGAAGGTGATCGGACACTGGTTAGAGCGGCAATAGCGGCCTACCAGCGGGCAACAAAGGCAGCAAAGAGGCAATTCTTTGCTGCCTCTATTGCGTCGGCAGAGTGCTGTCCCAGGAGGTTGTTCCAAGTGGTCCGAAGCCTGGTCGGTCCAGTAGCACAGGAAACTATGGAACAATCAAAAGCCTCCTGTGACACATTTGTTAAACACTTTGCCGATAAAATCGAGCACTCAAAGGACAAGATTCCGTACGTCGTGGTTACAAGTAGAGGTCCAGAGGCGGCCAGTTGCAATCCGGTCTGCTGGGATCGGTTTCAGCCTCTTCTCTCTGATGAAGTGGATAAGGTGCTCTCTACTGTAAAACCAACCACTTGCTTACTTGATCCTTGCCCTTCATGGCTCGTTATGAGCTGTAAACAGAGACTGGGCAATGGGATCAAGGCAATGGTAAATGCATCCTTGGAGGAGGGTGTAATGCCATTGCCCCTCAAGGAGGCAGTGATAAGACCTATTCTGAAAAAGCCCTCCTTGGATCCCCAAGATTTAAACAACTTTCGCCCAGTCTCCAATTTACCGTTCTTGGGCAAGGTAATTGAGCGTGTGGTGGCAAAGCAGCTACAGACACACTTGGAGGAAGCAGATTATTTAGATTCTTTCCAGTCGGGCTTCAGGACTGACACGGAACTGAAACAGCCTTGGTCGCTCTGGTGGATGATATGAGTAGGGCGTTGGATAGGGGAGAACATACCTTCCTCGTCCTCCTGGACCTCTCAGCGGCTTTCGATACCGTCGACCACGGTATCATGTTGAGTCGCCTGGAGGGACTGGGAATTGGAGGCACTGTTTTACAGTGGTTCCGTTCCTATCTCTCCGGTAGATATCAACGGGTAGTGTTGGGGGATGAGGTTTCAGACCCTTGGCCCCTCAACTGTGGTGTGCCACAGGGTTCTATCCTCTCTCCCATGCTATTTAACATTTATATGAAACCGCTGGGAGCCATCATCAGGAGTTTTTGGCTGTAGTGTCACCAATATGCGGATGACACGCAGCTCTATCTCTCATTTAAATCTTCACCAGAGTTGGCTGTGGATACCTTGTCCAAATGCCTGGAGTCCGTAAGTGGATGGATGGGAGAGAACAGGCTGAAGCTGAACCCCGATAAGACTGAGGTATTACTAGTGGGGGACAAGGGAAGGTTGTGTGATTTTGACCTGATACTTAATGGGGTGAGTTTGCCTCTGAAGGACCAGGTCCGCAGTCTCGGGGTCATTTTGGACTCCCAGCTGTCTATGGAGGCTCAGGTTTCTGCAGTGAGCCGGGCAGCTTGGTACCAACTTCATCTAGTACAGAGGCTGCGACCCTATCTTCCCATACATCTGCTCCCACGAGTGATACATGCCCTGATCTCCTCTCGATTAGACTACTGTAATGCACTCTACGTGGGGTTACCCTTGAAGACGGTCCGGAAACTCCAGCTGGTACAAAACGCGGTGGCACGCTTAATAAAGCAGACCCGCTGCCGCGATCATATCACCCCAGTGTTGATTGAATTACACTGGTTGCCAGTTGTATACCGGGCCCAATTCAAGGTGTTGGTTTTAACCTTTAAAACTCTATACGGTTCCGGCCCAGTTTATCTGAAGGAGCGCCTCCAGTATCACCAAATATGCCGCCAAACAAGATCAGCCTCACAGGACCTTCTCTCGGTCCCACCGACTAAGACAGCTAGGTTGGTGCGGACCAGGGAGAGGGCTTTTTCGATCGTGGCCCCCACCCTCTGGAACTTACTTCCCTTTGACCTTCGGCATGCCCCCTCCCTACTGACTTTTCGCCGAGCCTTGAAGACCTGGCTCTTCAGGCAGGCCTATGGGATCTCTGGGGTGGGTTAGGTTTTACATATTAATGTAAGATGGTCTTCAGATGAGATGTTATGATATTAATAATGTGATGATTATGTATATGAGTAGATTGTATTTTATATTGTATTTTATATTGTAAGTCGCCCAGAGTGTCCGTTCAGTCGGACAGATGGGCGTCTGCTAAATAAAATTTTATTATTATTATTATTAAATTAAACCAGAACTATCCCTAGAAGCTAAAATGATGAAACTGAGGTTATCATTCTTTGGACACATAGTGAGAAGACATGATTCACTAGAAAATACAGTAAAGTTGGGGAAAACAGAAGGGAGTAGAGCCAAACAAGAGACGGATTGATTCCATAAAGGAAACCACAGACCTGAACTTACAAGATCTGAATAGGATGGTTCATGACAGACGCTCTTGGAGGTCCCTGATTCATAGGGTCGCCATAAGTCGTAATTGACTTGGAGGCACATAACAAAAAATCAATTACATTCTAAAATATGAAAAGAACTACATACACATATCTGCTCAAAGTAAACACAACAGCACTCTGCAAGAGACGGATCTGGCGAGGGATGTCGACTGCCCTGCCCTGCCCTCCCTGCTCAAGGTGGACCCGGAAGTTAAGATCAAGGTAATATTTGGCCAGCATCACACAGAGTGCGGTTTTATTTACTTTGAGCAGATATATGCATGTAGTTCTTTTCATATTTTGGAATTTTAGAATGTAATTGATTTTAATGCTGTTAGTATATATACTTTGGCAGATTGCTCTTGACGAAAGGGTTGTGCCAACACCCAAAACACGGTGGGCTGCAATAAAAATTTCTCATTCCCAACTCTCTGCTGTATGTTGGTCCGGCACCTTGAGGGTCTTCATCTCTTTGGCTGGGCACATGCCAAGACCCCCAGCGCTGCCAGGGACCCATTGCCACCAAGAATCTCCTGCTGGTGTTCTTCTGTTGCCAACTGCTCAGTCACTCACTCTGCCTTTCCCTCTGGGTCAGAGGAGTGCAAACAAATAAGGAACTGGTAGAGCGGGAAGCAGGAAGCCCCCACAGGTGGCGGAACCAGAGCCAATGGCAGGCAGAGCCAAGTAATTCTAGTTTCGTCCACTTCCTCCTTTCTGCAAAGTAAGGGCAACTGTGAGATGGAGGAAGCTGAGAGGCGGTGCCGTCACTGGCCTGGATGCAAGTAAGGAGGCAGGGCAAGTGAGGGCTGGTTGAGGGCAGACTGAGGCTGGTGCCCTAACATGGAAATCAGGATCAGGTGCCACTGCCCGCAGGTGAGAAGGAAACAGTGGGAAGATGGAGACATGGAGAGAGGAGAGGCCATTGAAAAGGGCTTGCCTGAGGTCTCTCCAAAACCCGAATCCAGCTTTCAAACCTAATCAGTGAACGCAAATCCTTTCGGGCAGCTGTCTCCTTGCCCAGCATCCTCCAGATGTTTTGAACCACCACGAGCGGCCCCGTGTCCGGATCCAGATGACCAACTGCCGGTTCAGCGGGGCCAGGTTGATGGCAAGGGCCCACAGCTCAGCAGCAGAGCACCTGCTTTCCACACAGAAGATCCCAGGGTCAATCCCCAAGGGCATGCCCACAGGTGATGTGGAAGACTCTCCGCCTCCCAGGGGCCTAGATGGGCCAGTAGCCTGGCCTGGGAGAGGCTCAGAAGCAAAACTGTCAGTGGCAGACAAATCAGGAGAAAACCCAGGAAGCAAACTCCAAGGCGGGCTGGTTTATTGGGCAGAAGATGAAGCTGGTAGAGTCCTCTTATGGTAAGACAGGAGGGTGCACCATAACGCTGGGCCTGCTGAAGCTGGATTGGTCCCTGGGGGTCAGCTGGTCAAATGCTTGAGCGGTCAGCTGGTCAAGTGGTGCCTGCAGCCCATCTCTACCCCCAAATCCCAGGAGCTGTACTTTCTCCCTCACAGAGCTACCACTCCCAGCACCCTTAACAAACTACAGTTCCAAGGGCTATTTTTTTGGGGGGGGGGAGGAGAGGATTTGCTTTTGATGTGCTTTCAATACATGGTATGTATGTAGCCACAGTTCCATCTGCAAGGCTTGGTGTGGCAGAAGCATGGCCATAGGGGTCCAGGGATCCCAAAGCACCGGAGCCCAGCTGCTTGGACACCTCCCCCCCAGGCCAATTCCTCCTAGCAGCTTCAAGGGCTGACGCCTCGATCGTGTGGTGGAATGGCAAGAGAGGGTGTGCTTGGAGGGGCAGAGTGGTGGTGGCTCCAGTCTCCCCCCCCTTTTTTTTTTTGCTCAGGTATGACACACACCAGATATCTTTCAGCAAGTTACTTTCTCTGCACCCAGTTTACCTCACAGGATAAGTGTGGGCCGAACACACCTCACTGATCTCCCAGAAGCAGGAGAAATATTTTTAAAAAGCAACATACTAACAGAGGCAGTATGGTGCAATGGGTAGAGTGCCAGACTAGGACTAGGGCTAAGGGAGACATTACATTTGGGTTTGACAAATAACTGCCTCCTTTGCACTTCTCATACCAATCTGCAAATGGAAACACAGCTATGCTTCTCAAGCGGCTTGCGCGGCAGTTCTTCAACCAAACAATGTTGGGGAAATGCATTATATTAGGGGAAAGCGTGCTTGCAAATGCATACCTTAGTGAAAAGCAACATACAAAAAAATGCACGACAGTACCGAAAAGTGCAAAACGTGTAATGAGAAACGTGCTGTTAGGAGAAATTGGCATTCAAATACTGACGGCGTTTCATGAAGGGGTTAAAAAAAAAGATTCGCAAATTACCCTGGCCATGTGGCAGCCTGAATTTAAGACTGGAGAAACCGAGACAAGTGAAATTGACAGATTTGGCCATCCCTAAGTAGATGGATCTTGTTGGAAGTACAACGGCAGGGACCATTCTGTCAGCCACCTAAGGGTTAATTGTGTTATTGGTCTGGATGACAGCAGAGTCTGATTAGCTGGAGATTCTCTGTCAGTGAGGAAGACTGCTAAGATTTGATCCGTGAAGGGAAAAGTGGTTCTGAAGGAGTTTTATCCCCGTGTAAGCCTGACCTAAGAAAGACTGAGATGAAATGGGCTGCCTTCACGTCGATCCTGACTTATGTGACCCTGCGAATAAGGTTTTCATGGTAAGCGGTATTCAGAGTGGGTTTACCATTGCCTTCCTCTGAGGCTGAGAGGCAGTGACTGGTCCAAGGTCACCCAGTGAGCTTCATGGCTGTGTGGGGATTCGAACCCTGGTCTCCCAAATTGTAGTCCAGAACTCTAACCACTAGGCCACACTAGCTCTCTAAGAAAGACTAACCTCTGTGTTTTATTTGTCTTCAAGTTATACCCTATTCTTGTTCAGTTTGTTATCAGGTACATATGACCTGTTTCGTTTCTCTCTGGATTCCATCTGCTTTATTCCAGCCACTCTGCTAACGGATCTAACCTGCGAAAACACCTTCCTGGGCTGAGTTTCGTAACCAAGCTTCCTTGACTATTTGTCACATTGCGCAGGACTTAAAGCTCCTCCTGTTTATTTAGCATTCATCCTGATTTACCAGCACAAAGCGTATCTGGTAATCAGACTGCGCCTGGCCTTCGTTGAACATTCATTCCGAGTGTTTACGGGGCGGTTCCATGACAATGAACACTCGCCCTGCACTCATCCTGATGCACTTGCGCAGGGGCTACACAACTTCCCGTTAATCATTCATTCATTCCACACCTTTTTAATGCATTTCTGTGTCACTTTCCAAAAAGCAAAAAGTCCTCTTTTTTTAGTGGATTTGTTGCACTAGGGCAGGGGCAAGGAACCAGGGGGTCCAATTTGGCCCATGAGGCCATTTCCCCCAAAACCACACCCACCTGTCAATCAGACGACATCACTTGTGATGCCAACTGATCGGCGGGAGGGTGGGGTTCAATTCTGCATTGGCTGCAGGCGCCTGTTCCCAAGAAGCCCCTGCGACCAATGCAGCACGATTTAGGCGCCCGCTGCTCACCCGCTGACAAGCGGGGCTAAAGTTCCGCTCAGGGAACAGGCATGCACAGTCCAAGAAAGCCTGTAAAATGCAGGCTTCTTTCTTGCACTTGGGTGGGTGGCTGGGGACACAGGGAGGCCCACACACCTGTCAAATTTGGGCCGTGAGGTTGATCTTGATAAGCGTGTGGCCCATGGAGCCAAAGCAATTCCCATTCCTGCAGAGCACTTTAAATCGACGACAGAACACTTTAACTGTGCAAACCTAAAGTTCCAATACGTGCTTGAATTTCTCCCGCAAAATACTGGCAGTTTGGAAGCCCTGGGAGTTTTGGAGAATTGCCCTTCCTTCCACCACCTCACATCAGAGGGAAAGATGGGAATTTGGAAAGGGATACAGGTCAAGGCAGAGAGATGGTTCTCCCGGGTGAGAGGAAAAGGGGATAGGAGCATATGGAAAGTTGGAAAGGTGCAGAAATGGGCCAGGAAAAGAGCAGCGATGTGAATTTTCATCTCCTTTCTCTTAAAGCATCAGGATTATCATAACCAAAACTGGCCACTTACTTTTTTTTTTAATTTAACAGATTTCAAAATTTTAGCACATCTTTAACGTCTTTGCAACTCTTTCCAGTTCTGAATCATCTTACAGGAGGGACCAGAGAGAAAAGGTGAGTGCTTCTCTTCCGCCACAAGTTTTATTGGTTTAGTATGAGCTCATCACACTGTAGCAAGCCTGTTGGAGGGCCTGCGATACATGAATACATAATCTGTAGACGTAGGTACACTTAATCGGCGCCCATCTGTCAAGCTTTTGTACAGAGAGAAAAAGGACAAAATTAAGCCAATAACAAAATAGGACATTAGCTGTCAAACTGATTTTCTTGATCTAACAAAATTCGATAGCCAAAAAAGTGACTAAAACTACAAAATTGGAATACATACCACATGGGTAAAAGGTTATCCATATTTCATTTCATTTTTACATCTAGTATCAGCTTGATTCAGACCCTGCCCGAGAGGCCACGAAGTTGGCCTTGTTCGTTTAGTGAATTCATTAATAGATCCATACAAGATTAAGTGCTGAATTGCTAGAAAGCTTTCCATTAAGACTCGCTTGGGTACCGTGGTTTGTCTTGGTGTGAAGTTGACAACATGTATATGTTTACTTGGCAGCCTCAAAGGAGAAAAAAAGGACCATTATGACCATCCTTAGTTGAGGCCATCTCTTTACCATCTATGCCCTAACGTTATTTGGCCTTAAGAAGTGTAACCACTGCACCTCGAGGAGACAACACACACGTTGTATTGCTGCCGAGTGTCTTTTTAAAAAAATAAGTGCCTTTGCCAACCTTGTGCCTTCCAGATGTTTCGGACGGCAACCCCCATTAGCCAAAACATCTAGAAGGTAGAAGCCTAGTTGGTGAAGCCTGGTTGACAAAGTTCTCTTGATCCTTCTGGAGAAACCACTTTGGCCTTCTAGAGACTCGGCAAGTATGGCTGTGCGTCCCCTTGCCCACCCACTCTGAACGGCCTTAAATTTTAATTCTTGCACCTGACAATCCTTACACTTTCTCCTGCAAAAATGGCATAATGGCTGGAAAAATAAATTAAGCATACCTCCCTTTATAGATTTATTGAGGCCCCTGGTCATAAAGAGGTGTGACAGATGAGCAGTTTGACCATTATACTGGCACTATATATGAAAATCCCTTTGGGGAGGGGACAATAATCTAGGGCAGAGAAGGGGAACCTTTAGCCCTCCAGATGCTGTCAGACACCCAACAGCCATCAGCCCCAGTCAGTGTGGACAATGGCCAGAGATGATGGGAGTCATCGTTCAGCAACATCTGGATACCTGTGTTATAGCCACAGTGGATAAATTCTACCACCAATTCTAGAAAAATAAAGAGAAACAGGAGTGGATTAATGAAAAAAGGAACACGGCAGATAATCCCATTTCACCTCAGGAACAGTGAAAAGAAGGAACAGCGTGGGGACGCTCCTTTAACATACTGGTAAACCTGAGGGGAATGAGGCCCTCAGCATTTTGATGGGGAGCATTCGCCGTCTTTGGCATTTGCGTCCCAAATAGGGCCTGTGGATAAATCTGTTCAAAAGCCTAGCGAAATGACATAGATAGAAAACTAAGAGGTGATAGAGAAGAATCACTTCTGTCCATCCATAAACAGACGTAATTCATCAAAACGAAACGTAAGAGAAAAAGGAGTGAAAGTCGACGTGGCGTTCACGGCGGTGTTTTCTCAGCGGTCCTCATAGGCACCAGCTTACTCTCTGCTTCCTTCGCTTGCCCAGCAGCATGATCCATTTCTTATCTCCCAAAATCTTTGTTATTTTTCAGAAAGCAAGAATGTCCATGTGTCCTTCTGTAGCAAACCCAGAAAGCGGTAACATTTGAGCCATCTTCTAGCGCAGCATTCCCCATCTGGCGGGGGCTGATGGGAGCTGGGCATCCAACGACATCTCGAGGGCACCAGGTTGGAGAAGGCTGCTCTAGCTCACATCAAGTTGTGCAAAGTTTGGGTAAGAATATGTCAAAAATTACAGGAAGGAAACAGAATGTGCTTGGTTCCTTCACATATCCCTCCCTTATTCTTCCTAATACTGTAGATATTGGCAAAGTTTATATTTTGGGATATAGCCAATGTGGTGCCCTCCAGACTACAACTCCCATCATTCTTGAGCATTGGCCTTGCTGGCTGGTCTGGTCGGAGATAGGGTCCAACACTGTCTGGAGAGCACCATATTGCCTACCCTTGCTTTTACCATGGAAACACATGGGAAAGTTATTCCACTGCACTCCCCCCAAAGCCTTCCTCACCAAGATCATCAAAGGAGATCAAAATTATGTGAAGCAGACTCAGTGTCATAACCTCCACCTCGGGCGACAGCTCTAGCTTTGACCTAGATGAAGTGTATGAGAAGAACTGGGAGTGAGGGCCAATGAGCAGGCTAGACCAGGGGAGGGGAACCTGCAACCCTCCAGATGTTGTAAGACTACAACTCCCATCATCCCCAGCCAACATGGCCAAATGTTAGGGAGGATGGGATTTGTAGTCCAGCAGCCCATTCGGGACCACAGGTTCTTCACCCCCCAGCTAGACCCAGACCATGTCAGTCAAGACTCCCAGAAACTGCTTCTCTAACTACAGAAGGTGTGGGGAACCTTTGGCCCTCTAGACGTTGCTGAACTACAATTCCCATCATCCCTAGCAGTTGGCCATACTTGCTGGGGCTGATGGGAGTCGCAGTTCAGCAACATCCAGAGGGTCAACGGTTCCCCACACCTGACCTAGAGTCTTGTGCTCCCATCACCAGACTTCCAGGGTAGACAAGATGCCTAGGAGGCAACTAATGTAGAGAAAACTGAGTCCAGTTGACCCTTTAAGCACCCCTTCTCAAGGAAAGAGGCGGAATAGCATAAAGGCCACATCTGCATTCCAGACTGAGTTGGAGATAGCTGTGCATGCGGAGCCGTGCAGCATTCTGAAACTCTGACCTTGCGTTGGCCTATGGACTTCTCTTAGAGGTCAAGAGAGGAGCTCTGGAGGTCCAGACTTGCATCCAATGCAGTGGTAAGCAAGCATTTTCTCAGTGCAAGGATTTATGCTTGCACAGTGGGACTTTCCTCCCTGTGTTGCCCCTAAATTTGTTCTGAGGCTTGCCCCAAATTGCCAGAGCAGATTTGGGGTGGGTGTGGAGTGCATGCAGGGGGAGGAGAGGGGAGAAGCCCCATTGCACCAGCAGAAATGCTTGCGCTGATGGGAGGCTTACTTAACGCTGTATTGTATGCAAGGCCCAGAATGTGAGGTGCAACAAGGCACATTTCCCTGCAAAGATCAAAGGAACTGTTGGAGGCATCATTTGGCTGTATATAAATGAATCACACACACACAATCTGAAGATGTTCTAGCAATTAGCAACGTACCTGGTAATGACATAACTTAAAAATGAAAATAAATTAAGAACTGGCTTGAAATGCAAAAAACTACGCGGAGAAGGAAGCCGGCTGTTTTTGGCAGGGACTGTGTTGACTAAGTAGGACAGGCGTAGGGAACCTTTGGCCCTCCAGATGTTGCTGAGCTAATCAGCCCTGGCCATTGCGGGTGCTCGCTGGGGCTTATGGGAGTTGTAGTTCAGCAACAGCCGGAGGGCCAAAGGTTCCCCATGCCTGAAGTAAGAGCCGGGTGAAAACATTGTTGGAATCTGAGCTCCGCTTGTAATCCGCTCAGGGGAGGGGGCGGAGATACCCTGTAAATTTGCTATTGAAAGCTCTGCATTTTTTGGAATTCTTTTCAAAAATTCGTTTTTTTGAACACCCATTCTTTCGCCCTTCCCACGCTAGAGTCGCTGATCCCATTGTGTTTTAAGCTACATCGGCGCTTAAGCTACTGGTAGACTAAACCTTCCTTTGCACTGGTCCTACATCAATTTGGGGCAGCTCGGTAGCCCTCCACAAGTCATTGGGCTCTGACTCCCATCAGTTCCAGCCAGCATGATCAATGGTTAGGGATGATGGGAGTCAAGAGTCTAACAACATCCGGCGTGCCGCAGCATGGTCCTACAGCAATCTGATTCCCTAACTCTTCTCGCTTCCTTGGCTCGCAACAGAAGTTAACAGTGGCAAATCACTCTTGCGTTGAGTGGCAGCGACAGTATTGGAAACCAGCTTTGACTCATAGCGACTCTCAGATTTTCCAGATCCCAGATAGGAAGAGGAGCTATTAGGTTGAAAAAGTCGCAAGAAGCTCCTAGCAATGGGAAAGAGGAGGGAACGTTCACCCACATACGTTTTTAGAGCCAGTAGGTTCTGAATTCAAGTCACCCTCAGAGGACAAAGGCAATTCTGACTCAGAGGCCTTTTCTTGGCTTAAGCCCAGACATTCTCTCTATTTGTCATTGCTTCCTAAGTTGATGTTTCTAATACTGAGATAAATCTGTGAGGGGGAAAAAGAGGTATTTTGTAACACAAAATGCATACGGTTCACATTCAGGCAATCTAATATCTGCTAAATAAGCTGAGACACACATGAGCTTCACCCCCTTGGTGCAAGGGACTGTCACAAGGGATCGTTATATCTGATCCAGGAAACTAGGTTTAATGGCTTCCAAGCAACCCAGGATCTGGAAGCCAATTTTAAAAGATCGTTTGGCATTCTGGCTTGTTTGGAAGCCACTAGCCATCGTTTCCTGGTTCAGATGCAATGGGAAACTATGGCTTCCTAGCTTGGTTCCCCCGCTCATTCACAAATTGCATGAAATCTGTGCAAATCTCATATTATGATGCCAAAGTTTGATCATGTGCATGTGGCCACAAATGCTCATGTCAGTGTACTGCTAATGGGAAGGAAAAACAACACACAACAACACTCACCCCAACATTCATGTGTGAGAAAAAAACCACACACACACACACATTCCCATTTGGAGATTAATCTCTGCAGTCCAATTTATACATGCAGGGAATCAAGTTGGTAAGGCTGTATCTAGACTGTACCTCTACTGCACGTATGGACAACTTGTGGCCTTTCATAGGCCACTGGACTCCAACACCCATCAGCCCTAGCCAGCATGGCCAATGGTCCCGGATGATGGGAGTTGTAGTCCAACAATATCTGGAGGGCCACAAATTCCCTACCCCAGTTCTACAATCTACATCACAATGAGGCCCCATGAAAAGGCTCATTACATATTGGAGGGGGGGGGAAGCCAGCATGGCAGGGAAAAGATAAGGTTGAACCTTTCTGCCTTGCTAGCTTTCTACATGCAAGGAGATATAATGGTTATTTGTTTGAGGCAGCTGAACTCTCAAACCATGCTGCCAAAAGACCAGTACAGGTCTGGACAAAAAAAAAGAGAGAGTTTTATTTCTCGATTCCACTGAGTGTATGAACTGGGCTTGTGTTAGAAAAATGAACGGTATAAAGTCTCCCTCTGGCCACTGGAAAAATGCTCCAGGCCTTCAAAAGCAAACAGGACGAATTCACCAAAAGACAGAGAGTAAGAAGCAGAAGATCTGGACCGTCTTTGCTGCATTTGTAACTGCATCAGTCCCTCCCAACTCAGGTAGAGAGACCTCCAAACAGACAAGAGGCATGAACTACACAGGCCCCAGCAAACATACACCTCCTTTTTCATAAATTCCAAATTACCAAACAACTCGACAGTTACCAAAGCTAAAATAAGTTTAGAGAAAGGTCTGCCTCCACATTTAGATCCCATATTATAAGCACATTCTGGAGTCTTTTTTTTTTTTTTTTTTTGCAGGTAAGGGAGATTGCCTTACCCAATGCCTTCCACAGTTGACATCTTGGAATAGAGTTGTCCCCCATGGTCGTCAGCCCTTGGCCACTGCTGTTTTGCAGCCCTGTCAAGTGTTTGGACGGAAAAGGAAGAGCACCCTTCAGGGGGATGCAGACAGAGGGATTAAACCACCAAGGGCAAATCCTTCGCTGCTTGAGCGTTTCGGGAATTTCCAGACATCTCCCATCAGGCCACGGAAAATGAGATGTTCCTACCAACCAACACAACAGGGCATTCCCCCCCCCCCCAAAAAAAACCTGGCACAAGACATGCCAATAAAACAGTCACTGAACACTGCAAACAGTGGCAGAGAAATTCAGCCACACACACACAACTGCTGCACCGCTCTCTTGGGGAACCAGACCCGGCTTGCAAAATATGAACCGTTGAGGAAGGACCATCCTGTCTGCGTCTGCGAACATGCGCTATGAACCCAGAACTGTTCATAGAGCAGGAATACTGGAAATAATTTTAGGTGGCGCTTAAGCCGAGAGGGGGGCTTGTGGGGGGGGCATTGCTTGTTCTGCCTCTTCTCCAGAGCCAGTCCTAGCATCGAAAGAAGTCTTCTCCATCCGTTCTCCTTCATCAGTGCTTCTCCTATAAGAAAGGGGACAGCTCGTGACCATGACAAAATGGAAATGGACGGCCTTCAAGTCGATCCCGACTCATGGCGACCCTATGAATAGGGTTTTCATGGTAAGCAGTATTCAGAAGGGGTTTACCATTGCCTTCCTCTGAGGCTGAGAGGCAGTGACTGGCCCAAGGTCACCCAGTGAGCTTCGTGGCTATGTGGGGATTCGAACCCTGGTCTCCCAGGTCGTAGTCCAAGAGCTTAACTAGCGCAGTCATAATTCAAACAGACCAACTTAAGGGGAAAACCTCCTTTGCTGATTTCTCCAGGACCACTTGCTGTCCCATGAAACAGATCAGGCCACGTGAAAATTAACACCGACATTTTATCCAACTGGACAGGCCCCTTGCGAACTCTTAACAAAATCGCGTTATGCTTTGCAAAACAGAAACGGCATTAGTTAAGAAGCAGCAGCTTACCCAAATCATTTATCTGGGCCCCCCAGCCCTCTTACATTATTCAGGTTTAACTTGATGCCCACTGTTGCCTTTGGGTTAAGCTGCACATTATGGGATTGCATGAAAGAACTTCATGTGTTTTAACTCAGAAAACTTCCAAACAGGACTGAGACCACAACATGTGGAGTAGTGAGGTTTAGCCCTCCCTCCCCATCAGGGGTGTAGTGGTCCAGGGTATCGGGGGGGGGAGTCTTAGACCCTTTACTTTTTTGGGAGCAGGCTCCCAGCTGGAACCCCACGTCTCCAGCATCCTATGAGCCAGCATGAAAGGGGAGTGTGTTAGCCACTGAGAAGAATCTTCTGACATGCTTCCTTGTCCTTTCCTGCTGTTTGGAGCCAATCAGAGTGAAAGGAGAGGTGAGTCAGCCACTGAGAAGATTCTTTTCAGTAGCTAACACACCCCTTCCATGCTGATTGGCTCCTAGGGATATCTGTTGTTGTGGGAGAAAGTGCATGTGGAAGGACTGAGGAGTGTGGAGATGATGATGGAGAGCAAGGAAGTGAGCGAGGGGGCGTGGCAATCATAAAAGGAACCTGTATTTCTGAATTTGGCACTACACTACTGTTTAGGTATCAGCAGAACAAGCTGAGAAAGTCATGCAGGAGAGAGATTTCAAATCACCAACCTCTTGTTTGTGAGATTTATCCTGTTGGTGGATCCCATTAGCAGATCCGGAGTTTCCAACAGTCTAAAATGAGAACGAAAGAAAGGGGGGGGGGACAGAGAGATGGAAAAAGATGCTTATATTTGATGGTTTATGAATACACAGCAATTAGAAGACACATCTAAAAGAGACGCAGTGCCGCTAAAGCCAGCAATTTTATGTGTTGCAAAAAACAAAATCAAGTTATGAAACGATTAAAGAAAAAAGCAATTTAAATGGCATTAAAGCCTTTTTTAAAAAAATGCATAAGCTAAAGACATCTTTCTGTAATCTTCTCATTTGCAGAAACAGGCGCAGCTGAAACAACTTTCTGAAATGAATACCAGAGAATTAAACTGTTGAGTACCCTGGATATCAAAAGCCTATGGGTTGTATTTAATTTAGTGCTAGTCAGAGTAGACCCATTGAAATTAATAAACTTTAGTCATGTCTATTCATTTCAATAGGTCTACTCTGAGTAGGACTAGCATTGGGTACAACCCTGTATCTGGACCATACCACTTTACAGACTGCAGGTGGGAAATCCAGCTCACACATTTATCTCTCTGAATAACATTCCCAACACCCAGAGCGGATTCCACTGCCCACTGACATGGAGATCCCAGCTGCCACCAGAGCTGGATAAACATGCCGTAAATATCCAAAGTAAATAAACAATCTAAATCAACCAATCATTAATCATCTTCTGGGGGAAAATATGCATAGTACCAGAACTTTAATACTGGTGCCTTTTTGAAGGTAGAAGGCATGGTGAGACCACTTCCAATTTTTTTAAAAAATGCCAGTCATTGTTACAATGAAAGGGCAGTTTTTAATATAGTCTCCCTCATCCCTGCTAGTGTGAGAAAAGATGGGGGGGGAACTCAGTGGAAAATTTGGGATCTTCAGATCAGAGTTTGGGAGGTGAAGGAAGAACTGACTTCAGTCCTCCACCAATTTCTATAGTGACCATAGAACCGACACGGTGTGGAGAGCAGAGAATCCACAGGATGAGAAGAACAGAGAATCCATGTGACAGGGAATACCTACCTGTGCTTTTTCAGAGCAGCTTCTCATGGCCTCCATGAGCTTCTCCATCTGCTGCCCCTGCTCCAATGCGTTCCTCAGCACGTCCTCGGTGCTGACCAGCTGATGCTGCAACCGGAGAACTTCTGACTCCGATGAAGGGTCTATGAGAGAGTATCGGCGCTGATCCGTTACTGCTTTCTCTTTATCCTGGAGATTTAAAAAAAACACCCAAAAAACTAGTATTGTAATGAAATACTGCTCTGTTAAAATATGAAAGGTGCAACTGAAAAAAAGAAGAAATCTAATATTTAATATTAAATCAGCATGAAAAAAGAAGCAAACAGAGGAATTTGGAGTTTCAGAGGGAAGTAGATAATGAAACCAGAAGTCACCAGTTCTCATCTCCCCCTGCCCCAGTGCCTTGAACTCAGGAGGTGGCCTTAAACAAGTTTATTTCTCTCTCTCAGGCCCCATCCACACTATACATTTAAAGCAGCATCATATCACTTTAAACAGTCATGGCTTCTCCCAAAGAATCCTGGGAACTGTAGTTTGTTAAGGCTGCAGAGGGTTGTTAGAACCCTATTCCCCTCACAGACCTACAATTCCCAGAGTTCCTTGGGAAAAGGGATTGACTGTTAAACCACTCTGGAAATTGTAGCTCTAGGAGGGGAATCAGGGTCTCCCAACAACTCTCAGCCCCTTAACAAACTACAGTTCCCAGGATTCTTTGGGGAAAGCCATGGCTGTTTAAAGTGGTATAATACTGCTTTACATGTATAGTGGAGATGGGGCCTCAGTCTTCTATCATGATTTGCAACATGCGACTAATAGTAATAACACTGCACTGTACAGGGCTAGGGTTGCCAGGTTCTTGGCCTGAGACTGATGCCATATCTTTAGGAGAAGAGAAAGTCAGCCAAGTGCAGGTGTTCTTGCAACTCTGTAATGGGAAAAACCACCAGGTGGAATTCTCCCTTCTCAATGCACAATTTTTAAAGATACAGAAGACCTCTTGGAGGCTGGGCTTGGCAACCAAGAGGCCTTCTGTATCTTTAAAAGTTGTGGAGGGAAGAGGGAGAATTCCACCTTGTGGTTTTTCCCATTACAGAGTTGCAAGAATCCCTGCACTTGGCTGACTTTCTCTTCTCCTCAAGATACAGGATCAGTCTCAGGCCATGGACCTGGCAACCCTATACAGGGCTGTTGTATGGATTACTGAGAGTTCATATGAATGCTTTAAACAAATAAATCTGAAGTGCTGTGAATCCTTTAAACATTGTTAATTAGGGTTTGCTGAGAAGACTTAGGGGAGATATGATAGCACTCTTCAAGCCCTTGAAAGGTTGTCATACAAAGGACAAATCTCAGTCATACCAGAGTGCAGGACATGGAATAATGGGCTCAAGTTACAGGAAGCCAGATTTCAGCTGAACATCAGGAAAAACTTCCTAACTCTTAGAGGGGTACTACAGTGGTGCCAATGACCTAGCGAGGTGGTGGGCTTTCCAGCCCTGGAGGCATTCAAGAGGCAGCTGGACAGCCACCTGTCAGGCATGCTTTAAGTTGGATTCCTGCATTGAGCAGGGGGCTGGACTAGAGGGCCTTATAGGCTCCTTCCATCTCTATGATTCTATGTTCTGCATAGATTTTATACACCCCTTCACCACTAGAGGGAGCTGCAGTCTAGCGGAACATCAAAACAACAGAGCAGACAACAAAACAATGTCCCATAACAAGGAGGGGGAGGGAACATTCAGAAGATGCCTTTGTACAGGCCCAGGAGTTATTACCTCCCTGATTTTTATATTAGATTGGCTATATGCACTTTCATCCATTAAAACAATGGGTAACATCCACATATATTTGCAAACAATCATTTTTAAAGAGAATTTTTTTCCTTTAGTTTAGATGATGCACCCATGTGTCGCAGGTGGCATCATCTTAGAAGGGTTATTCCTTCTCAGGTAGAGCCCCCCAAATAAACCCAAAAACTAGCATTGAAAGGGACACTGAAGGTCATCTAGTCTAACCCCTTGCTCAGTCCAGGATCTTGCAAACGTAACATCCCTGATAGATGGTTGTTCAGCCTCTGCTTAAATACCTCCAGCAAAGGAGAAACCGTCACTCCCAGGGCAGGATATTTCACTGCCAAAGACCTCTTGCCATTAGGAGGGATCTTCTAATATTTAGCTTAGGCACAGGGAACCTTTGGCCCTCCAGATGTTGCCGAACTACACCTCTCATCATCCCTGGCCATTGGCCATGCTTGCTGGGCTGATGGGAGCACTGCAGGTTCAACAACATCTGGAGGGCCAAAGGTTCCTCGCATGTGATTCAGCTGAAATCTGCTTCATTGCCATTTCTACGCATTGGTTCTTCTCCTGCCCCCTGGAGCAACAGAGTACAAAAGCCTACTCCATCTTCCGCATAACAAAAATCACGAATAAGAGTACTTCTCCTTGCCATCTGCATTTTTTTAAAGAATAGGAGTAAAAACAACTGATAAGACAAAACCAAAACCTGTTGCCAAATTAATCTGGGGCATCTTTTTGAGCAATCTCATGTTGTCAATTGATTATTCTGATCAGTTCATTAACGAATCACTGCGGCCCTAGTCTATATCAGATATGCAGTGTGCTTCATGGCAACATTAAGAGGTCAAGCTAGCCATCAGCCAGGTCAAGTTCAGAAAAGAATCCCAAGCCATGCTTAGAATTACTTGAGGCTAAGGATGGGGGAGAAACTGAATCCAGTTCACGTTTTAAAGGAGACACAATCACATTCACACTTTCCGAACAATAGGAGAACCAAAACACAGCCATCCTTCGAGATTTGCACTTATCTGAATTTTGCGAGGCATTTCTCCAACCACTGTTTACAAAAATGCACGTATTCAGGGAAAGGGTGCACAAAAAGGAATATATGAGTAAAATTAACATACACAAATACATTCTATTAGGGGAAACTGCTTGCAAAAATATGAGCATTAGTTAAAGCTGCATACAAAAAACAGGCGCGGGCGCAACTCCCAAGCGCTGTGGCCTCAGCACCAAGCCAAGACCCGGTCTCCACCAGCTCACCAGGATGGTCAGCTTGTCCCGCAGCCCTTTGATGTCATCCTTCAGCTTCTGCTCTTTCATCCGCCACTCGGCTTTGTGCACCTCGCGGCTCAAGTCCCGCTCGGGCCCCGGAGAGTGCCGGTTGGCTTCCATTAGCAAAGAGCGCAGTTCGTTCAGGCTTCTGGGAGGAGAAAGCGAGGCAGACGTCAACAAAGGGATTTTCGTGTAGGGTTTCTGCTAGTGCTCTCATGTCCTGGGGGTTTTGCTTGTGGTGCTTTATTATTATTATTATTATTATTATTATTATTATTATTATTATTATTATTATTATTATTATTATTATTATTAATAATAACAATAACAATAATAATAATAATAATACTATTTAACATTAACATTAACATTATTAATATTAATAATATTAACATTATTAATATTACTATTAATATTAAATATATTAATATTACTATTAATATTTGATTTGATTTATATCCCGCCCTTCCTCCCAGCAGGAGCCCAGGGCGGGAAACAAAAGCACTAAAAACATTAAAATATCATAAGAACAAACCTTAAAACACATTAAAACAAAACATCTTCAAATATGTTATGTAAAAAAAGCTCTCAAAGCATCTTCAAAGATTAAAAACATTTAAAAAAAGAAAGTTTAAGAACATATTAAAAAGCAATCCCAGCACAGATGCAGACTGTTACCACCTGAACGTGCCTTAAAGGCTTTCATTCTAATACTGAGCACTTTTGCCATCAGAAAGTTGGAGGGTGCTTTGTCAGCCATCTAGTCTAGGGGTAGCCAACAGGGTGCTAGAACCCCAACTCCCATCAGCCCCAGCCAGCCTGGCCAGTGGCCATGGATGATGAGAGTTGTAGCCCAACAGCGCCTGGAAGGCAACTCCCATCCTCAGATAGCCATGCTGACTGGGGCTGATGGGACTTGAAATCCACCAACATCTGGTTGGGCATCATGTTGACTATTCACACTTTAAGGTGCCACTAGATGCTTTGGTTGCTTTTTGAAATGATGTCACCAGTGGTGGCTGGTGGCTACATATCAGTGGGGCAGTGGAATCCACTGTGGGCTTTAATCCAAACTTTCAGGGATCTGTCCAAGGTGCTGAAGCCTATTCCCAAAATAGGTCCAGCACCTTGGTCAGCTCCTTGAAAGTTCAGACTAAAACCTACAGTGGATTCCACTGCACCACTGACATACAGCCACCAGGCACCATTGTATGGAATTACAAGGATACATTCCCTCCCACCCTGGAAATGGTTACCATTGTCAGCCAACATTTTTCCCTGAAGACCCTTCTGAAGTTACCAAGTTTTCATTCTGGCCAAAAGGTGATGGGACTTGTGTGTGGACTCCTCCATGTCCAGGAAGATGTTACATGTAAGGCCTCCCTGA
The DNA here is from genome assembly GCF_030035675.1 of Rhineura floridana. NCBI lineage: Eukaryota > Metazoa > Chordata > Lepidosauria > Squamata > Rhineuridae > Rhineura > Rhineura floridana. Next base: position 5,966,357 of record NC_084500.1, on the reverse strand, counting down.
ATTGGTGTTCCACACCTGCAGAGACCACCACCCAGAAGGCCCTCTCTGGCATCTTGCTTATATCATGGGCACCCAAGATCATGACTATCAGTGGTGGCTCGTGGCTCCATGTCAGTGGGGCAATGGAATCCGCTCCAGATTTTAGCCTTCAGGCTTTCATGCTTCAGTATTAGTATTTTAGGCTTTCTAGCTTCAGCACCTTGGACAGCTCTTTGAACGCTGGGACTAAAACCTGGAGTGGATTCTGGAGTGCCCCAGCCACCATTTATAATTATTAGACATCCTCTTTCAATGTTTTCATGCCTCCTTGGGTGGAGAGGAGAGAAGACTGACCTTTCTTTTTTTAGTAACTCCTGGCTGATTAGGACCAGCTGACCAGAAGCATCGTGCGTTTTCCGAGACACCGTTTCCAGTTCTGCTTCCAGCCTTTTCTTCTCTTTCAACAGAGAATCTGCCTTCCTTTCAGTGCTTTTACATCTATTTTCCAATGCTGGCAGACAAAAGAGAAATGCGGAGAGAGAGAAGATAAATCACTCTCTTTTGAGCTCTTGCCAAAGCAGAGTGACGCAAGCTTCTCCCAAAGACAGGGATGGAAACCCTTTGACCCTGCAAAAGCTGCTGAACTACAACTCCCACCAGCTCCAGGAAGCCTGGCCAATGGCCTGGGACAATGGGAGTTGCAGTTCAGCAACATCTGGAGGGCCAAAGGTTCCCCACGCATGCCCTAAGGCAACTGTTGCTCTCAGCTCTCCTCTCCCTTTCGTGCACAAAGCATTCACTAGCAATGATGCAGCATTTTGTCAGCACCACAGTGAAAGCTCAATGATGGTTAGCTTTACATCAGGAGTCGAAGCTGGTTTGCCAACCCTGGTTAATGGCAACCGTCACTAGAGCTAACCTGGGCACAGACTTGCTGAAAGGGATTAGAGATAGAGGAAAGGAGAATTTGTGCGTGAGAGCAGAGAAAGGGGGGAGAAAGGGTTAGGAAATGGGGAAATGTTACATTGACAGTGGGCCTACATTAAGCAGCAAAAAGATTCATAAAGCGTTGGAAGGTCCCTTGGAGATCATCTAGTCCAACCCCCTGCCTCAGTGCAGGAATCTGCAACTACATACAATCATAGTCTGAAGCAGGGTTATTTCTTCACCTTTGCAGAGAGGCCAGCTGTTTTGGGCCCTGTCACCTAGTGATACCCATTGTATTAGGCTTCCTGAATCTGAACAACCAGCATAGCTGGTCATTATAAGAACTGTAGCTATTAAGAACTGGTACATGAGCATGCTTTTTCCCCCTTCTCCCTTGCCATCCCTTTTTCCTTGTGTGTTGTGTCTTTTAGATAGTAAGCTTAAGGGCAGGGACTCCTTTGGTTGTTTTTGTTGTTGTTGTTGATCTGTAATCTGCTCTGGGTGCCTTTTCAGCTAAAGTGCTGGGCAGTGCCAGCTAATATCTCCATGTCATTGGGGCAGTAAAATTCACTCTTGGTTTTAGTTTGGACTAAAACCTGGAGCGGATTCCACTGTGCCACTGACATGGAGACACCAGCTACCATTGGAGATGGATAAGCATGCTTTCAATATCCAAAGAAGTAAACAAAATCTAAATCAGCCCATCATTAATCACCTTCTGGGGGGGAAATGCATAGCACCAGAACTTAAATACTGGTACCTTTGGGGAGGTAGTGAGGCATGGTTTGATTGCTTCCAAATTTTAAAAAATGTCAGTCATTGTTACAAGGTAAGGGCAGCTTTTAATAGTCTCTCTCACCCCTACAATAACAGCCAGAACAAAAGTACCCTTAAAAAAACCCCACAAACATAGTGTTTTAAATCAACCTCACCAATTAAAATTGCCCCCCATGATTGAATTCATCTCCCTATCAAACCAAACAGACCCTTGCACATAGAAAGCGAACATGTCAGAAAAAGGGTTCTAGTCTTGCTTTCTCCCTGACCTGCTGGCTTTCCACGTGCAGGGAATGCATACAAGAACCATCAGTCATGTAAGCCCCCTTCTCCACTCCAAAACAGTACAGCCCAGGTATAGATTTACCCCCTCGCTAGGACTAAAGTGGATGTGTCCCGCAAGCCCTACTGAAATAATATATAATTCCTAATTACCCCTATCCTTCAAATTACACCTGGCCAGGATGAGGCCTTCTATGTGCAATTTCTTTTATCGGACTCCACCTCTCAAGTGACCGCCAAGGTGGCAAGCTTCTGCGCAGCTGCCATACGCTGCAGAAGGATCTTGATCACAGAGCGCTAATATAGTACTGATTTTCACATGAATTTATCTCCAGCAGTACCCTTGGCTTAATTGTTTCAATTGTTTTAATTGTTACATTTTATATTCTATTTTTTATGAATTTTTTTATCTTGTTTTATTTTCTTGCTGGTCTATGTACCGTAATAAACATTCATTCAACATCCATTCATTCATCCAACGAACACAAGTCTAAACAAACTTACCACTTACTTGGGCCCCTAGGGTGTCTGTCTGGGAGACGAGTGACGACACCTCTTTATCCTTCTTACTCAACTTGTCCTGGAGATCTGTAGAAGGACAGGAGGCCGTCAAATCACCTAGTGCTTGGTTGCACAAAGGGCCTCTTCCTCACATTTGTGTTTATGCATTTACACCCCCTCCTCTCCTATATATTCTCAAGTGGCTTACAGAAAAAAAATAAAACAAAAAGTACAGTATTAAACCATTTTTAACCTGGCACCCGAAATTTAACAGGGACAGTGCCTGCCTGATTTCTAATGGGAGGGTTCCCTAGAGTGTACACTTAAGAGACCATCGACCAGTAGTTCCCAAAGTGTGATCCGTGGGCTTCATTCAGGTGGTCTGCAGCGAGTCTATAGACCTATACAGTAGGACCCCGCTTATACAGCGGGTTAGGGACCAGGCCCCCGCCGTAAAGCGGAAATCGCCGTAAAGCGGAACCCATTGACTTTAATGGGTCGCGTCACGTGAAAATGATGCGAAAATGCCGCAAAATAGCAAAATCGGCTGTAAAACAGGGAAGTTCCCCTGATTGAAAGCCGCTGCATCAGCGGAACGCCGTAAAGTGGAACACCGTAAAGCGGGGCCCTACTGTAACTGAAGATGGAAGATAGCACATCCACTGCATTACATTACATATTCATATTGATTTTTATTTTTATTTTTCCTGCTTCTTTTATTTTGTAGATTTGAATTCTAATTCAAACTGTAATACAATCAGTGGTGTAGCCGTCCAGGGTCTTGGGAGGTCTTCAACCCCTTACTTTTTTGGGAGCAGGGTCCCAGCAGGGTCCCTATGTCTCCAGCATCCTATGATCCAATCAGCATGAAAAGGGAGTGTGTTAGCCACTGAGAAGAGTCTTCTTGCATGCTTCCTTGTCCTTTCCTGCTGATTGGAGCCAATCAGAGCAACAGGAGGTGAGTCAGCCACTGAGGAGACTCTTTTCAGTAGCTAACACTCTCCCCTTTCATACTTATTGGCTCCTAGAGACGTCCATGGTTGTGGGAGAAGGATTTCACTCTCAACCAGCAGCAAAAAAAAAAAAGAGGGGAGGGCGTGGCTATGAAGGACCTTGCACTTCTGAATTTGCCACTGCTCTGCTGAATACAACAAAACAAAATATGTAAGAAACAAAAGCCGCAACAGAAATACAATTAAAAACCATGCAGCATCTAGCAAAGCAGATTCCAACGGTGACAACAGGCAGGAGAATCCTTAAATGATCCTGTGGGGGAATGTGTTTGGGAACAGCTGCCTTGGACCCCTGAAAATATCTGGTTGCGCTCTGGATGGGCCCTGCTGTCGACGGCATCCGTAGTGGCGAGGTAGGAAGCTACCTTATAGCAAGTCAGATCTTTGGGCCCATCCAGCTCAATACTGTCTACACTGACCGGCAGCAGCTCTCCAGGGTTTTAGGCAGGGGCTCTGCCAGCGCCACCTGGAGATGCCACTGGGATTGAACTTGTCAAGAATAGCTAACTTTGGTCAAGCTGAAATGGGTCAGCCAGAGAGAATTCTGGGAGCCTGTGGTTCCCTAGGACTCCCTACTGGGGGAGATCCAAGGCTCAGTGTCAGAGAGACAATTTGCAACCTTGCAACAGGATGCAACTGAACCTTAGCTGTTATCCCTTATCGGCTTCCTGAGATTAAAAGTCAGGAAGAGGGGGTGTGTAGATCAGGACCACTGGGTGAGGCTGTCTAGCCCCCTTATCTTCAAACGCTTCAAAAGAGTGGATCACGGCAGGGGCGGAATATGGCTTTTGCCTCCCCCCCTCTTAGTTGACTGATAAACTCCATAAAAATGAAGGATGTTCTTTCAGCCTTTGTTCCCTATTTCCATCTACCTCGACTCGCCTGAAGTTTGACAAAGAAAAGCCGTTTGGGAACCAGGCTATTCTGTTGGGAGAATAGGATCTATTCTACAGTGAGTATAGGATCTTAGCTTAGACAGTTCTTTGTTGTTTTGCATGCTCTGTATTGAACCTCTCACCTTTGTTATGCCAATGTACCTCGTGTAGCCCGTCTGAGGGTGATTAGCTAAGGAAACAAACTGTTGCTCTCTCTTTTGTATATACCATTCTATTTACTTTTAAATAAACTATCCTTTTATAAATGGTGTGTATTGGCTTGGAAATAGCTATTTCAAATCTAGTCCTTGATTGCCAAACATTACTGATTACAGTTTATTAGTGAGGGTTAATCCCTTCAGTATTCACAAAGGTCTCTGAGATCCCTTCTGTCAGAGAAAGGAACCAGGAAGAAGGGTGGTGGCAGAACTACAGAGTAATTACTCCTGAAGGAAGGAGAGGTTGCCTGGGAAGCAGAGACCCAAAGGAGTTGGGACTGTTCTCAGAAGCAAAGAACCCCCCTTGGAGCGCTGAGGGCAAGGGACCCCAGGGGGACAATTCTTTGACAGAACCCTGGGACCTACATGTTCTGCCCCAAACTACAGCTCTTCCCCGAAACATTAGACACTAGGAATATACCGATCTAGATCAATGGTCTATCTAGCCCAGTATTGCCTACACTGATGGGCAGCAAGTCTCCAGAATTTCAGGCAAGGGTCTTTCTTGGCCAGCCCTACCTGGAGACGCCAAGGATTGTACCTGGGACCGTACTGCATGCAAAGCGAGTGCTCTGACACTGAGTGACAGCACATCCCCAATGGTGGCTCAGGGGCCCTTTTGCAGTCTCCGAGAAAGGCAGGAGCTGCGCATGGCCAACAGTGACCCAGGAGGCTGAACAATCTTCAGTTGCTGTGCCAGTCAGTGACGACTCCATTGCCAAGATGATGGGGATGTGACTGGCATCCTGGGGAAGTGGCTCTATGCTCTGGTTTGCTCGTGTTGTTAAAAAAACCCTCCCTGTATAGTGCAGCAGAGTGCAGAAAGAACTGATCTCTTAAGAGTGGTAGTTAAAAGAATAAAGAAACTTAAGGTTTGTTAACACGTTTAGATAAAGTCATCCATGCTGAAGCAGCCATACGGCTTCCACTCAAGGAGCCAAGACTAACTAACAGGACTAACACAGGAAGAGAAGGGAGGAGGGGAAGGAGCAAAGTCTGCAAAACCAACAAGCACTTCAGAGGAGGAATCAGCAGCGGGAAGAATAGATGGCCTTTCTCTCTGTTTCCCCCCCTCCCCTGGTTCAAGATCACTTGTAACATGTGTGGGTGCTTTACTCTCAACAGTCTGAAGGCAAGGGAGGGGTGCTTGGGAGATGCTGATGTTGTCCCCAGTGGGACCCATGGGACTTGCGGGAGCCAGGACTATGGTGGCTACCTGCCCAAACTCAGAGGCTTACAAAACAACACACATCTGCAAAATGCAGGCATTGTACACACTTGGTCAGGCAGCGAGGAGTAAGAAACCAAAACAGACCTGGATAGGCCCCGCATAATCTGTGAAATGGCCCTAACTGAGAACTGATTGGGTCAAGCATCACATGGTGCTTTATGTTTAGAAAGCATCTTTACAGGAGAGAGTAAACTGGACTGGAGCTAAACAAAAAAGCATGGGATTGTTACTAGAAAATCTATTCTCTTTTCCTAAGGGCAAAATCCCAACACCCTCAAATTATTTTAAATTTGCCCCAAATCCAAATTTTGGAATCTGGACTTTTAAAACCTCAAAACAGCAAACAAACCTTGATGTCCCTCAGTTTCTTGAGCTGAGCTGGTGAACAGTTTAAAAAAAACATTTGTTGAAGGGCCAAACACAATAGCCCAGTTCAGACACATAACTCCAAAACACAGTTGAGCATTACATGCGTGAGCCTGCCCCCCTCTTCTCCTCCAGCATGGCCATGGGGAAATCAGAAACCTCCACTTCTGTTCTGAACTAACCACACTTGTTTCTTATGAACTGGGAACTGCAGTTAGTGTTAACTATGGTTTATCCAAACAAGCCAGAATCATAAACCATGGTTTGAAGCAGGTTTGTTCAAACAAACCACAGTTAAAACAAACCACAATTTGTCACAGTTTGGATGAAATGACAATGAACAATGTTTCCATTAAAAATGAAAGTGGGTGCTATGGAGCGTCTCTTCATAGCCAGGAAAGAGGGAGCAGACAAGCGTGAAGACTGTTCACTCAGCACTAAACTATGGTTTGACATTACCCCCAAAGCAAGCCAGTGATGGATTTCAAAAGGAAATCACCCCTCTCAGATTTCCAGGGTTGTCGCCAATTATGTTTTACTCAGAGCAGACTCACTGAAACTAATGGGCCCATGTTAGTCATGGCCATTATTTTCAATGGGTCTACTCCGAGTAGGGCTAGCACTGGATACAACTGCCATTTTTTAAAAAATATCAGACCTCAGAGTTCACCATGCCGAATTCGAAAGTAGATTCCGAATGTCAGTGTAAAGTTACCTTCCATCGTCTGCTTCATCTTGATCTTTTCTTCTGAAACGTCATTGGTTTCAATCATCTGTAAGAAATGCAAAGCACACACACACACATATACATATGATTTCCAGGCACTGTTATGGCTAATGCAAATTGACTGGAGAATGTGCACACTGACTGGCCGCTGCTGAGCTGCACGTCACCCGACATTCTGGAGAAAGTGCACAATCCTCAACGGCATCGCCAGGTAGGACTGGGAGTGTCCCCTGCCTGAAATCCCAGACAGCTGCTACCAGTCAGTGCAAACAATACTGAACTAGATGGGCCCAATAGTCTGACTCAGGATAAGACAGCTTCCCATGTTCCTAACAGGAGGAGGAGGAACAAGGAATTGTGTACAAAGCCTGGCCAATATGCCTAACTTCCAGGCCATGTTGAATAACGCGACGATTGTACCCGCTGATCGGCGAGTGCACAAGCTCTCCCACACGGAGAACTCGAAGACTGACTGGGTGACGTGTGAAATGATCCTGTCGATGGTTGGACGTTGGACAGCATCTTGGAGAGCTCCTTGAAAGTTTGGGCGAAAACCCGGAGCAGATTCCATTGCCCTGCTGACATGGAGCCACTAGCCGCCACTGCTTCAAATCTTTCCTCAAAAACCCACCCCTCTGTTGGCCTCTTGGCCTCACCCCTGACTCACCATTACCGAGCTTGACATAACATGTAGCCGCATTTGCCTACCTTCTCCTTTCTCTGGTTGTTTTTCCTCCCATAGCGTATTTTACATTGTATGCTCTCTGGGGCAGAGTCCTCTCTTTTTCCACCCGATATAACTCTGTAAGGAGCCATGTGTATGAAGCCATGTGCGTACCCACCATCCCTTAAAAGTGTTGGAAGTGGGCCAAGAGCAACTCCTGTTTTGTTCTTTTGTCTATGTTCCAGAGGGAAGATAGAGCTAGGGTCCTCCAGGTGGATAGGCTTGTTTACCTTTACCTGTGATGCTCTGACTGACTTCCTTCTGTCGCTAGACTGTGACGTCTTTAGGGAAGCTTACCTGCCCCTCCTCCTTCTGCCCTTTCCATTCCTTTCTTCTCCGACTGTCTGGGAGAGAGGAGACATCCCTTTGTGTCTGCTCTCTCTCCTAGCCATGGGGCTAACTCCTACACCTGGGCGTTATGCCTCCAACTTAGTTAGTTAGTTAGAACTAGGTATGCCTTTTCTATCTACTATTGTATTTCTAGAAATAAAGTAGCTTTTCTTATTTTACTAAGTCTCAAGTCTCAGTGATGCTGATGCAGGGCAAAAGCCTGCTTTCTTAGGCAAACACACGCGCACGCTGGCACACTCGCATTTCAACATCTGCTGTTACTCTCTGCTTGCTGTTGTGCTGCTTTAAATGAAATTAAGCAATGCAATTACACACAGCCAACAAAAAGCACATACAAACCACACTCCACGTCCCCCCTCTGAGGGACCAGAGGGCGCCAGGTAAAGCCTTATCTTGTTTCCCAGGCATTTGATAGACTGATGTTGCTTGCATTAGTGCACTGTGAAAACTTTCTGTGGCTACACACGAGTGGTTGTTCTATTATTTTGTTTTTACAGTATGGTATCTATACTTTTATTCAGTGTTGTTAAGTCACTTGGAGACCTTCAGGTTAACAAGCGGCTAAAACAACCAATAATTAATAATAACAATAATAATCCCCCCCAAAGAATCATGCAAGCTGAAGTTTACCCCTCACAGAACTACATTTCCCCACATCCTGAAAAAACTACAGTTCCCAGGACTCTTTGGGGGAGAAATGTGCTTTAAAGGGATGGTGTGTATGCAGCCAAGGACCCTGCATTAATATAATTAAATATAATGAACCAAAGGACCGCTGCCAAGAATTTGCACAGCACTTTGCAGATAAAATCACTCAGATTCGTTCCGACTTGGATGCTATAGTTGATACAGTCTCAGTGGATGTAACTTTGGCTCCTGCCTGTCCAATCATAATGGATTCTTTTCCATTTGTACAGCCCGAGGATGTGGACAGGATCCTTGGAGAGGTGAGAGCCACCACATGTCTTCTAGACCCCTGCCCTTCCTGGCTCATTAAATGCGCCAGAGAGGGACTGGCTGAGTGGGTGAAGGCAGTGATCAATGCCTCCTTACAACAAGGCAGAGTTCCAGTGTGCCTAAAAGAGGCAGTTGTAAGACCTTTGTTGAAAAAGCCTTCCCTGGATCCCTCCATAATGGATAATTATTGGCCAGTGTCCAATATCCCATTTTTGGGCAAGGTAATAGAGCATGTGGTGACCTCCCAGCTCCAGGGATTCCTGGATGAAACGGAGTATCTAGATCCATTTCAGTCTGGTTTCAGGCCTGGTTATGGGACGGAGACGGCTTTGGTCGCCTTGGTGGACGACCTACGCAGAGAACTGGACAGGGGAAGTGTGTCCCTGTTGGTTCTGCTGGACCTCTCAATGGCTTTCGATACCATCGACCATGGTATCCTTCTGGGCCGCCTTGCTGGGATGGGACTTGGGGGGACTGTTTTACAGTGGCTCTGTTCCTTCCTGGAGGGACGAACCCAGAAAGTGGTGCTGGGGGATTCCTGTTTGACTCCTTGGCCGTTGGCCTTGCAGTCCCTCAGGGCTCAGTTTTGTCCCCCATGCTATTTAACATCTACATGAAACCACTGGGAGAGGTTGTCCGGGGGTTTGGAGTTCAGTGCCATCAGTATGCTGATGACACCCAACTCTACTTCTCCTTTCCACCTAACTCCAAGGAAGCTGTCTTGGTTTTAAACCGGTGTCTGTCATCAGTGGTGGACTGGATGAGGGCGAACAAATTGAAGCTTAATCCAGACAAGACTGAGGCGCTCCTGGTCAGTCGAAAGGCAAATTAGGGAATAGGGATTCAGCCTGTGCTGGATGGGGTTACACTCCCCCTGAAGACGCAGGTTCGCAGTTTGGGTGTGCTCCTGGACTCAGCGTTAAATTTGGAGGCCCAGGTTTCTGCAGTGGCCAGGAGTGCTTTTGCACAATTAAGATTAGTGCGCCAACTGTGCCCATTCCTTGAGCTGTCTGATCTGGCCACGGTGACACATGCCTTAGTTACATCCTGTTTAGATTACTGTAACGCGCTCTACGTGGGGCTGCCTCTGAAGACTGTTCGGAAATTTCAGTTGGTGCAACGTGCTGCAGCCAGAATGTTAACTGGGGCTGGTTACAGGGACCATACGACTCCCCTGTTACAAAAGCTCCACTGGTTGCCACTCTGTTCCCGGACACAATTCAAAGTGCTGGTGATGACCTATAAAGCCCTATATGGCTTAGGTCCAGGCTATCTGTCAGACCGTATCTCCCTATATGAGCCTGCCCAGGCCCTGAGATCCTCAGGAGAGGCCCTTCTCTCAATACCTACCTCCTCACAAGCACGACTAGTGGGGATGCAAGATAGGGCCTTTTCAGTGGCTGCCCCAAGGCTTTGGAACTCCCTTCCTAGGGAAGCAAGAATGGCCCCCTCCTTGCAGTCCTTCTGTCGGCAAGCAAAGACTTTTTTTTATTTCAACAAGCCTTTGGAACTGAAAGCTGTTAAGGACAGGACTTGAAGGGTGCTGCACTGCTATTGTCTAATTGCATTATTTTAAACTGAGTTTGAATTATTTTAACTGTATGTATGAATGGTTTTAATACTGTAAATAGTTTAATTCGATTTTAATCTAGACTTTTGTATGTTTTTAATTATATGTGTGCTTTTATCTGGAAGCCGCCGTGAGTTCCAGTTTTGGAAAAAGGGCGGAGTAAAAACAATGTTAATAAATAAATAAATAAATAAGGAGACCCTTGGAAAAACCCAAGATGGCCCCAGGTATAAAGTAATTCTTGGGTCTCACGGCTTGTGTCGACCTTTTGCAGGTGTCTAAGTGGCCCTGACAGCTTGGCGATAGTTTTGGCTCAAGATATTTTGCTGCCTGAGGCAAAGGGCAAGATGGCACCCTCCCCCCACTCCACACACATGCTGTATACACACCAGATATACAAAGCACATGGCTTCCCCCAGTGAACTACAGTTCCAAGTAGTTTCTTAAGGGTGCTGGGAATTGTAGCTCTGTGAAGGGTGAACTACAGTTCCCAGGATTCTTTGGCGGGAGGAAGCCGTGTGCTTTAAGCGTATGGTGTGTATGCAGCCACAGAAGCCAAATGGACTGTCCCTTAAATCTTACTTCCGCACTGGTGACAGGATAGTATCCTTGATTGCACCTGAGGCAGCGGGCTAGTTTAAGGCGGCACAGACAGGCTGCACCAGAGCTTGGAAAAGTTACTTTTTTGAACTACAACTCCCATCAGCCCAATCCAGTGGCCATGCTGGCTGGGGCTGATGTGAGTTGTAGTTCAAAAAAGTAACTTTTCCAAGCTCTGGGCTGCACAACATACACAGGTCTGCCCTCCAACAGAGGGGAATGACTGAGAGGCATCAGCCACCTGAGGCCGTTGCCTCCCTTTGCCTAATGCTAGGGCCGGCCCTGGTTTTGGAGCAACTGACCTGACCACCAGCTTCAAATACTTCACCATGTGTAAAAATTCTGTGTAAAAGCAGCCAGGAGCTTTGAAGACAGCTTAAAAGGGTAGAAGGTGGTAAGAAAACTCCTAAAGGTTCCTGTTGAAAATTAGGTGCCGATCCAGGGACGCAGGCCAATTAACGTACGTTGGCATGTTGGGACGGGTGAAGCGGCTCCGCAGACTGCAGCTTGTTCTCCAGCACCAGGACTTTCTCTTGCAACCGCTGGATCTCTTGCTTGCTCTGAGCCTCCGTCTTCTGCACCGTCTCGTAGTCCAGCATCTTCTTCTCGGCCAGAGAGATCTGCTCTTTCAAGAAAGCGATGGCTTGCGCCTGGTCTTTGTAGTCACCGTGCAGCTTCTCCAGCTCGTGCACCCGGAGATCCGCGTCTCGGCACTTCTCCTTCAGCTCGTGAAGCTCAAGGAGGTGCAGGTTGGCTTTGGCTTCCAGCTGCACCTTCCAGTTCTTGGCGCTCTCCTCCGCCTCGCCTTTCGCGTCCTGCAGCTTCAGCTTCAGGCTTTCCTTCTCCTTCACATGGACGGCCATCTCAATGTCGTGCTTGGCTTTCAAGTTCTCCAGCTCCAGCTGGTGTTCCAATTTGATACTCTCAACCACAGCTTTCAGCTCCACTATCTCCTTATGCTGGCTGTCGGGGCCCATGTTCAAGGTGGCCTTGAGATCCTCCAGCGACTTCTGGTGGTCGGACGCCAACGTGTCCAGCTTGGATTTCCAGTTGTCCATGAACCCCATGTTCTCGTTGGTGGCCTGCTGAACCTTATGCTTGAGGTCCACAATCTCCTGCGCATATTTTTCATTGAGTGCCTTCAGCCTCTCAACCTCTTGCTGATGGTTCTTCAGGGTTCTTTCGTATTTCTCCTTCAGCTGGCTGCTCTCTTTCTGGTGCTCCTTGTTGGCCGAAAGCAGCTGGTCGCGGAGACGGAGAGCTTCCGACTGCAAACCGAGGCTGTGCTCCGGAGAATCCGGCTGATGAGAGTTCTTCAAACACTGCCTGAGCTCCTCAACCTCACTTTGCCTTAACGTCAGCTCTTCCTCTAGTTGGAGGATTCTCGACTTCTCTGCAACCGTCGTCAGCTGAAAAGGATTACAACAAGACAGACAGACACACATACACACACAAAGTCAGTTCTTGCATTTTCATACTCATCAATTCCTTTTAGGGCCTTTTCACACCTTACTTTAATAATAATAATAATAATAATAATAATAATAATAATAATAATAATAATACACCCAAGATATCTTAAGGCACAGATGGGGAGATCTGTGGTCCTCCAGCTGTCGCCAGTCCCAGTATAGGTCAGTATAGGGATGGAAAGATCTGTCAATCGTGGTTCTCTCCGTTTCTCATTTTGCCAATCTTGAATTCAGCTCTCCGTATTTTTGCAGCAATTTGTGATTTTTTTTTTAATCCTCATGAAAACTCCACCAGCATTTTGGTGCGAATTTCTCCTAATAAACACATTTTTGTGTGCAGTTTTGACTATGGTAGACATTTTTGCAAGCAATGTCTCCTAATATAATGCCTCCTTGTTTGTTATATTTACGGATATATTCATTTTCATGCACATTTTCCCCTAATACATGCATTTTTTTGGTAGACACTGTTTAGTTTGAGAACTGCATCGCAAAATTCGGAGAGGTGCAAATTTCAAAGGATGGCTGCATGTCAGTTCTCATCTTGTTTCGGAAAGTGTAAATTTGTCGTTAAATGTGAACTGAAGTTCTCCCCGTCCCTGGTGATAAGGATGATGGAAATTGTAGTCCAGCAACATCTGGAAGATCACAGGTTCCTCAACCATGTTCTGTTAGAGCAATCTGAAAGCAAGAAAGATGAATATCATGCAAATCAGGGAGTTTGGTGGCAAAACTCAGTTTGCTGCTGCGTAAAGTATGAAAAGACCTTAGGAGGAAAACAAACTTCCAAGTACTAATTACAGAAATCCCTTTTAAGGTATGATTTGGGTTTTTCTTTTTTTGCACCAGGGTAAATTTTCTACCAAGTAGTTCTTTGCAACCAGGCTATCAATAGCCGTCCCTAAATTTGCACTGGTGAATCCTTTGCATAGGTAATTCCATGGCAAGCATCCTTTATATAGACACATTACTGCTTCTTTCAAAAAAGATAATGTTCAAACTCAGCGCTATCGTTATACAGACTGGGGCTGCTGAGAGTTGTAATGCAGCAACATCTGGAGGGCCAAAGTTTCCCCACACCTATTCTTTGCTCGCAGAAGTTTTTCTTGTAATTTGGAGAAACAAACACACACAGAGGACCTTTTTTTTAAAAAAAGAAAAAGATCTCTCATGGCTGCAGTCTGAAATGGTACAGTCCACTGCATCAAATCTAGATTTGGTTGCTCCATGTGCAACCCAGATCTTAGCACTACAATGCAGAAGAACGACAGAATCCTGAAACATCTGGCACGCATATGTTGCAACGTCATCTCACCCCATCTAAAAACATCCCTCACTTGTATCATCAGCAGAGCCTATGGAATGAGCATTGCAAGACATGTATGTAATTGCAAGCCAGTTATGGCTTCAAGTGAGTGGTGTTGGGAAAAATCACCGTCTGTCAGCGTTTCCCATCTGTAAAATGGGCACAGTGGTGACCTGTTGCTAGGGATGGAAGGATCTGACAATTTCAGTTCTCTGTTTTCCAATCTTAAATTCAGTTGCTTACATTTCTGCAGCAATTTGCAGATTTTGTAAATGAAAATTTTCATGGAAATTCTTCAGCATTTCAGAGTGAATTTCTCCTAATAAAAACATTTTTGTATGCATTTTTAACTAGAACTAAATGTACACATTTTTGCAAGCAATTTCTCCTACAAAATGACTTTTGTATGTCATTTTCACCAATATATCCATTTTTATGCACACTTTTCTCTAATATATGCAACACTGGTTGGAGAACTGCATCACAAAATTTGGATAAATGCGTATTTCGAGGGATGGCTGTGTTTTGGTTCTCAACTTGTTTTGGAAAGTGTGGATTTGATAGATTCAGCTTTAAATGTGAACTAAATAAAATTTCTCCCACATCCCAAATTGTAAGCCAGTTACGGTTTCAGCATTTGGCCTCTGGAAAAATCACTCTCAGTCTTCTCCATCTGTAAAATGGGCGCAGTGGTGACCTGTTGCACAGCTGTCGTTGAAAGCGCAAGAACATTCTGCTTCTTTCTACCAACACTACATGTGCTTCGGTCATTTGCTTCTCAATAATAATAAAATGTTAAATAGGTAATATCAGATTTGCTTTCGCTTAGCTATTTATAGCCACAGACACACCTTTACCACCCCCTGGCTTACCCTGGTGTAAAAGGAAATGGCTTTTTGAAAAGAGTCATGAAAACCAGTTAGACGTAGTCATTAGCCAAGTTTAAAAGGGAAACAGTAAGGAAAGGTGCTCAATGTAAGGCGACTTGCTGACCATGGTTAATGTTTAATGATGCGCTGGGAAGCAGCGGGCTAGCTTATGGGGGGATAGGGGAGAAAGCATGTTTGGCTTGCAAATTAGGGTAGAAATAAATAAAAGGCCAGCACTTTCAGAGGCAGGAAATCTGGCCAATGCTGTTTGTCCCAAGAAGATACAATTCTCAAGCCAACCCCATCAAATCCTCTCCTGGTTGTAAACCTGAAAATATAGAATCAAAGGGGTGTGTCCAATTCTAGTCCTACTCAAGAGTAAGCATGGAACGATCTGTCAATTTCGGTCCTCTCCGTTTGTCATTTTCACATTCATTTCTCCCCATTTCTGTAGCAATTTGCGATTTATTTATTTTTTAAATCCACATGAAAATTCTTTAGCATTTTAGCGCAAAGTTCTCCTAAAAAACACTTGTGTGTGCAGTGTGCACTAAAGTGCGCATTTTTGCAAGCCATTTCTCCCAGTATAATGCATTCTTGTATGTTATTTTGCCAATATATTTATTTTTACGTATACTTTCCCCTAATATCTGGATTTTTGTAAACACCGGTTGGTTGGAGAACTGCATTGCAAAATTCAGAGAAGTGCATCCATGGCTGTTTCGGCTCTCACATTGTTTTGGAACGTGCAGATTTGATAGATTCGGCCTTAAATACAAACTGACAGAATTTCTCCCCCCACCCCTACTCAAAAGTAGACCCATTGACAATAACGGCCATGACTAACTTGGGTCCCTTTATTTAAAGAGGTCTACTCTAAGTAAAACTTAGTTGGCCATGAGCCACTACACTGAAGGCATGCTTGGAGGTCATCTAGTCCAGCCTGCTGCAAGATGCAGGAAATCCAAAGCAAGGGCATCTCTGACAGAGGACAGACCAGCCCCTGCTTGAAGACCACCCCACCCCTCTGACTCAGTGGTTCCATTGTTGAACTGCTCTCCCCATCAGGTTCTTTCTCCTAAGGCGACAGCTCTCCTACACACACACACAAAAGGTAGACAAGAAAACCTAAGGTCCTTCTTTCCATCCACCCAGATTTGCAGGCTCCCCTGGAAGAGGGAGGGTTGAATAGTCAACAGTAACAAAACAGCAGGGGGTTGGACTTGATGGCCTTACAGGGCCCTTCCAACTCTACTATTCTATGAAGCAAAAAAAAAGTGGAAGGCAGCAAGTGCAGAGGGAACCAAACAGGACAGCTGAAGGATAGTTTAGGGGAACCTCAGCCTGTGGGCCAGTCTTGGCCCATCAGGGTCCAGTTTGACTCCCAAGGCCATTTCCCCCAAACCAGCCCACCTGTCCATCCACTGGGCGCTGCTTCATCAGTGCATCTCCTGCAGGGAAAATGCTGGTGAACGGGACCCACCCACTAATCAATCAGCTGATGTCATGACATTGTCAGATGATTGACAGGTGGGTGACCCTGCCCACATATCGAACTCAGGCCACATTCACACCTTACATTTATTCCACTATTATTCCACTTTAAACGGTCGTGGCTTCCCCCAAAGAATCCTGGGAAGTGTAGTTTCTGAAGGGTGCTGTTAGGAGACCCTTTCCCCCCTCACAGAGCTGCAATTCCCAGAGTTCTCTGGAAAGAAGGGTTGACTGTTGAGCACTGAAAGGGAGCCGAGAATGGATGGCAAGGCATCCTTTAATTGGGTTTTGGTTTGACATAATTTCAGGGCCTCGGAGTCAGCAAAAAAAAAGTGAAATCAAGCAGCTCTCGCCAAATTCCAGGTCAGACAACATATCAGAGTGGCCCAACCGTCATCAAAACACATCACCCCCAAAATGAGGAAAGAAGGCACAGATTTGCCTAAACTGTGCACGTGCTAAAGGATGCACATTTCAAACTACAATCTATGTCACTACAGTGGCATAAACGGCAACTGGGTAAGTTGTGTTCAAACTGTGCTCAGTTTCCTGTCCAGGTTCTCACTGCGGACGGATAGCTTCAAGACCTCTCCTGATCTTTTTCCTTCTTTGGCTTTTATTATTATTATTATTATTATTATTATTATTATTATTACCCGCTCTTCACCCAGAGGTCACAGGGTGGGTTACTACAATTTTAAAACACCTAATGTCCTTTAAACTGGACATCCCTTCCACCAGAGAGCTGTCCTCACCTGGCCATCCTATGACATCCTCAGAGGCCTTGATAG
The DNA here is from genome assembly GCF_030035675.1 of Rhineura floridana. Classification (NCBI taxonomy): domain Eukaryota; kingdom Metazoa; phylum Chordata; class Lepidosauria; order Squamata; family Rhineuridae; genus Rhineura; species Rhineura floridana. The sequence goes on along the minus strand of NC_084500.1, from coordinate 5,949,327 downwards.
TTATAGATCAGAGACATGCCTAATGCTACTCTCCAAAAGGTGGGGAAGGGGGCTGAGAATATGAACAGAAGATGACAACTCTTTCTTTCTCCGCAGCCCCACAGTGCATGCACCCCCCAATACTTCCCCCAGAACAATATCCCCAACAACTCAATTTCCTTTCCCTACAAAATAAAAGTTACAACATTGTTTAAAGCGGTGGTAATCCAGGGGCTTTGCACAGATGCCAGACTTGCTGAAGTGTGAGATTAAGCGTCAGGCGTGGAATTCAGCATCCTGGAGGACTGACACAAAATTCCAGAATATCTGGGTCTGATCTGCTTGCTTTTTGTTTTTTAAAGGGGCTCCACTTTTTTCTGGACCCATTTTTGGAGGCTGGGGAAAACAGCCAGACTTTTAAAAAAACCAAGACTGAAAAAAGGACTGAGATGATGCCTTGGGTTCCAAAGCCTCTCAGTTCTTGTCGGTGCTTGGTGAGACGTCTTAAGGCACTATTGCATGCCAGACACCCTACAGGTTACTGTGTCTGTCCAGGTGTGCATCAAGCCTTCCTTCCTCTCCCTCTTTCTAAAGGACGCCATGAGGACAATATTGTTCAGGAAGAAGCAGTCCATTCCATTCCCAGGGTATCAACTGAAAGTAGAATCATAGAATCATAGAATAGTAGAGTTGGAAGGGGCCTGTAAGGCCATCAAGTCCAACCCCCTGCTCAACACAGGAATCCAAATCAAAGCATTCCCGACAGATGGCTGTCCAGCTGCCTCTTGAAGGCCTCCAGTGTGTCGGCCTGATCAGTGCCTGGATTCAGATTGGCTGGGATTATCCGTGTGACACCGTTTTCTGTCCCATGATAGAAGACAGGCAGCTGGGGGACTATCTTCTGTCTTGAAGAAGAAGCAGATCAGATTGGGATAGATAAGGATAGAAGACGACCCTTGCTGGATCAGCCCAAAGACCTACTTAGTCCAGCAGCCCATTTTCCACAGCGGCCAAACAGATGCCGCTGGAAAGCAATGCAAGAGGACTGCCCTGCTCATGATGTTCAGTAACTGGGGCTCAAGCGTGCCGCCTGGAGGCAGTATAGAACCATCTTAACAAGTCGCCATCCATTGCTTTGTTGTTGCTGTTATGTGCCTTCAAGTTGACTTATGGTGACCCTATGAATCAGCGACCTCCAAGAGCATCTGTCGTGAACCATCCTGTTCAGATCTTGCAAGTTCAGGTCTGTGGCTTTCTTGATGGAATCAATCCATCTCTTGTTTAGCCTTCCTCTTTTTCTACTCCCTTCTGTTTTCCCCAGCATTATTGTCTTTTCTAGTGAATCAGGTCTTCTCATGGTGTGTCCAAAGTATGATAACCTCAGTTTCATCATTTTAGCTTCTAGTGATAGTTCTGGTTTAATTTGTTCTAACACCCAGTTATTTGTCTTTTTTGCAGTCCATGGTGTGCGCAAAGCTCTCCTCCAGCACCACATTTCAAATGAGTTGATTTTTCTCTTATCCGCTTTTTTTACTGTCCAACTTTCACATCCATACATGTTTATCGTCCATGAATTTGTTGGATCCTCTTTTACAGTCAGTGACCTGCACTGCCTCTGGTGGGAGCGAATTCCATGCTTTAACTATGTGCTGTGTGAAAAAGTACTTCCTTTCATCTGCCCTAAATCTCCCCGTCATTCAGCATCGTTGGATGACCCCAACTGGCTTCTACTATTATGAGGAATGAGGAAGAACGTCTCCACTTTCTCCCTACTTGCACGCACACAGGATTTGATAATATTCGCCCCTTTACATGCTTTTCTCCTAAACCTTTCCCCGCAGGGGAGTTGTTCCAGCTGTTGGATCATTTTGGCCACTGTTTTCTGCCCTTTGCCCAGCTCTACAATATCTGCTTTTAAAGGGCAGCAACTAGAACTGGAGACAGGTGGACGGACCACAGTAAATGCAAGGCCTCCCAACGATATCCTGGTACCCGATACCACCCCAATTTTAACACGCCAATTGATTTAACTTGCATCTCAAAATTCCAGACCCACAATTATGGAATTTTGACGCAGAATTCCTGGGGCCCTGAAGAGTTCTGCAATGATGAATAGGTGAATACAGACTGCCATTTATCATGGGGCAATGACCCGAGGCAGGCACACGGCTGCTTGGTAAAGCCAACGGGCAAGACATTAAACCTCCCCCCTTTTTGACTGGTGGGGATATATGGTTAATATTTTCAAAAGACCCCAGGTAGAACAATAACAGGTGACAGCCTGCCAAGGTGGTTGCATTCACACCGCAAGGTAAATGGTCCCCCTGTATTCAGCAGGTGATTGATTATCGATTTGTTAAATTGAATGGAGAGTGGTGATTTGCTCAGGTCTGGATGGTTTTCATGTTGCATGGGAAGCTGGAGAAGAGAAACCAAAAAGAGAAAGATTTGCCTTAAAGATACAGCGAAGGCAAAATGGCAAAATGTTACCATCTTCAGAAAGTGGAGAGAGAGAGAAGACAGGTGGGAGGCAAAGTGAGAAAGAGGGGAAATAACCAATAAAATGTTAAAAATGAAATAATGAAAGCAGAACAACAAAAACAAAACCCAAAGGAAATATCTTTTTAAAAGCACCACCAAGAACAAGGGTTTGTTGGGTATCAAAACTGATGCAAGCAATCTGATCCACAGGCATTGGCTAGCGTGGAGCAGGTCAGGATGGGACTGGTTTACAGGGGAGTGGGGTTAGGGATGATTACCCTGGTTTCCTCCAACTCTTTGAGAAGCTTTTCAGCTTGTGTCTTCTCAAACAGGAGGCTCTGCTCGAGCTCCCGTATTCGGGCATGCTCCAGCTGCGTCTGAGTCTGGTCACGGAAGAAAACACAAAGAACAAAACAAGGAAAAGAAAGAAATAAAAATTGGGAGGGTGGGAGGGAGTAGAAAACAGGGGGATAAGTAAAGAGAAAGAACAAGAGGAGAACTGTAATGTTATCTTCTTTGACGAGCAAGACAAAGGAAGGCAGTTCACAAACAGCAGAATAAGGAGAGTGCCAGATCTGAAAAGGGCAGGGAAACTCATTCAGACAAGATGTAGCAAGTGGGGGGGGGAGGAAACCAACCCTGCAAGAGAACTGAGAGGCAGCTTTCAAGTCAACCTTCTAGGCAATGACAAGCGTGCATGCACACGCGTGCACACGCACACCCCCCCTCCCCAAAGTTAAACATGTAAACATAAAGTGACTCGTCTCATGATCCGAGATGAGATCACTACCACCCACTGCAAACTGCTGTCCTAGACAAGCACCTATTCTGGAGACAGGACGTATGTGTCCCTGCAATTCATTTCGTGCTGCCCCCAGGCAAATCCAGAGACCAGCACTGCTTGCCCTGAATCCCTGGTAACTCCAAGTTGTTGAGTGGAGAGTCTGGACTGTGCACATATTACACCTGTGCTCAGGGAACTGCACTTCCTGCCAATCAGCTAACGGGCCATGTTCCAAGTCTTCTTGTTAGAACTCAGAACCAGGTTGCCTGAAAGATTGCCTGCCCCCTGCATAGAACTGTAAGATCACTTATTTATTTATTTATTATTACATTTGTATACCGCCCCATAGCCGAAGCTCTCTGGGCGGTTTACAACAATTAAAACATTAAAAACAAATATACAAATTTAAAAATGTATTTTTAAAAAACAATTTAAAAACACATGCTAAAATGCCTGGGAGAAGAGGAAAGTCTTGACCTGGCGCCGAAAAGATAACAGCATTGGAGCCAGGAGCACCTCGTCAGGGAGATCATTCCATAATTTGGGGGCCACCACTGAGAAGGCCCTCTCACTTAGACCATATGGGGAAATTTTACCCCTGGCCTGGCACTCTGCAAAATATAGAGTGGTGACTCAAACATGGACATTTTCTGATGTGAAATGCCCTTCCCTCTGCCATATGTGAAGCCACAACCATCGGTTGCTTCGGATGTCATATGAAGACAAATCTTTTTGCCAAAGCCTTCCCTGACTCATAAGATTGGACCCTGTTTTATATGGAGGAAGGGCCATAGCTCAGTGGTACAGCATCTTCCTTGCATGCAGAAGGTCCCAGGTTCAATCCCTGGCATCTCCAGGTAGGGCTGGGAGAGACTCCTGCCTTGAACCCATCAATGTAGACAGTACTGAGCTAAGCAGACCATTGAGTCTGACTCAGCTCAAGGCAGCTCCTTATGTTGCTATGTTTGAATCTTCTGGATTTCTGTTTTATTTGCTTTTATATGGTGTTTTTATAGTGCTGTTGTATTGGTCTGAGGTTGTCATTTGTTTTAATGATGTCTCTTGTTTTTTTAGGAGACTCTACACTGCTCAGAGGTTTTTGAAATATTAAGTGGTATATAAATGCTTTTAATTAGATACATTCCGCTACATGAATTGTCCTTGATGACAACATGTCATCTATAAATCAATATTTTGCCCTGAAGCCCTCAATACTGCTTTCAAGTGGCCCCCATCCAACAGCAATAGGAGCACACCTGCCTCCCCAGAGGACCGTTTGTCCAAATGTGCCCAGGGAGTGGGGGGGGGTGGAAGGAGAGGGATGCTTTCTCCTACCCTGTCCTCTTTACCCTGTCTCGCAGCTTCTCAAAGAAACGTCATGCCCAGATTTATTTGCTCGCCGCCTTTGAGCAGCTTTTTGGACAGCCTCTAATTCTTGACTCTGTGCACCTCTTCTTTCGACCAAAAAAACTCTCCAGCGCCTCCAGGCTACCTTTGCCAAGGGTGTATCTAATACTCATCTGACTACAACAGTTCACACCACTTGGGATCCTAGGCCCTTCGCCTGTGCTGCAGGTGTCTGTGTGAAAAATAAAATCAGTACAGGCTTTCGAGGTCTGTGTGATGAGATGTCCCCAAGTGGTTTCTTGCACAAGTAAAAATAACAGCGATGAAGAACTTGGAAAAGGATTTTAGAATTCCATGCTGAATTCTGAGCCACACCCAGCTCCCTCCAAATTCAGGCTCATAATGTATTTGTTGTTGCCACCAGCCTGACACCACCACCCCCCGGCAGCTCAATCCCCGTCCCCAAGTAAAGTTAGAATTATGAAAGAGGAGAGAGAACCAGAGGTAGGGAGAACTCACGGGAGATAATCGGCTTTATTATTTAGTGGACATAGGAGTATCGTTTCCCATTGGGATGCATAGAACTTGCCATTTCCTTTGCCTTCCATTTCAATGGGCAGCCTTTCTTATGGCTCCCAGTTCAAGGAACTGCAGTCAAGAATGTGAAAGGGTCTGAGCTTCAGATCTGAACTTGGAAAGAAAGCTATTTTTTAACAGTTCCGTTTGCTGCGCCAAATTCCAATTTGAGCTAAGGGGTGTTTGCACAGCCCCAGGGCTGACTCCAAGTTTGAAAGAGCCCTGGGTAAAGTGTCTTCTGGTGAGTCCTCTCCTCTGATGGGCTTACATAGCTTCAGTGGAACATCTCCCAGAAGCACCAGGCATCTGGGTCTAGGAGCCCTTTTATATTTCCCACAATGCCCCAGGGTAGGGATGGGATCCATTGGCCAGTGCCGCATCCAAAACATTCCGTTGACCTAACAGGCAGTATTGATTCATGTTTGGTCTTTGTCTGCTGTCTATTGCTTTTACCAGTCCAATTTTTTTCTCCCCCAAATACCATTAATATCAATATTTTGAAAGGAATAATCATTTTGATATAAACTATCAATATTTTGAAAGGAATAATCAATATTTTGAAATATATCAATATTTTGAAATAAAATATCAATATTTTGAAAGGAATAATCAAAATTTTGAAAGGAATAATCAATATTTTGAAAGGAAAGCAACTTCACGTCCTCCTCCTCCTCCTCCACTATTACAGGCTATTGTAGGCTTGGTTTGCTTCCTTCTTGCTTGGAGCCTGGATTATTTGAGCCGGGGGGGGGGAACAGAAAGAGAGAGTGCTGTACAGCTGTGTTGTGCTGTGCCGTGAGTAAAATCAATGAAAGAACAGTATATTTGAGGGAATATTCAAACGGAAATAATCTGGTGCTGGGAAAGAGCTGCTGAAGTTCAGAGCAATCAGGATTGTTCCACAAAGATGGAGAATATGCAGACCATTGAAAACTCCAGTGCCAGATCCGAATTCAGCGGAATTTTCGCCCATCCCTACGCCAGGATTATGCTAGGCTGGGGGCACTGTGGGGAATTTAAGACTGGCTAGATTCAACTGCCAGAAGTGGCTCAGAGCCCAGGGCTAGAAATAAAAATCAAGGGGGCACATTAGCAGTGGACCCTGCCAGGGTGCTGGGAGCCTGGCTACTGCCCAGATATGCCAGCTGTCGGCGCTGTCCCTACCCACTGCAAAAATGATGCACACCCTTGCCTTATGAATACTTCCCTCCCTTCTCATGCAAACAGTGAAGTACCACAACCAACAGCACAGAGGAGCTACCCTGGAGGGACAACTTCCACAATGAAACCTTTCACCTGGAAAATCTCATCAAGTGCGCCAGCTACTGTGGGGCAGGAACTGCCCTGTCCTCCTTCCCGTGGTTGCCTGCTCTGCTCCTGGGCTCTGATCTGGTGGTGAGGGGGAGGGAGAGTGTGCTTCAGGGGAGGAGCTGCTCTTTATCAAGGGCAAGGCAGACAGAACCGCTGCTGACCTGGGCTACAACTTTAAGAACTGTGACATCAAGAACTTGTGCTTGAGTTTCCCTTCTCTCTCCCATTTCTCTTTCCTCGTGTGCCACATCTTTTTTGATTGTGAGGACCGCCTTAGTACTGATTTTTGTAAGCTGCTCTGGGAACCTTTTTGGACAAAGGCAGTGGCTCCATGTCAGTGGGGCAGTAGAATCCACTTCGGGTTTTAGTCCAAACTTTCAAGGAGCTGTAAAGGGTGCTCAGGCCTCAACATTTGGAGGGTACCCATTTTAATTTTTAACAACCTCTACCCAAAATAGATTTTAATTTAAAACTCCCGAGAGAAAGGCTCTTTGGAAACCTATATACTTGAGGGTTGCTGTTTTTAAGCCTTTGTTTATTAAGGGTGAAATCCAATGTTTATCATATGCAGAGCAGATGTACTGAAGTTACTTAATTTTAACGGGCCAGCCTTGAGTATGACTTAGTCAGATACCACCCTATGAGCACAGATGCCCCCACCACCCCAAAAAGTGACAATATAATTTTACTCCTAAACAGAACAAGACTTGTTTAAATGGCAGATAAAACTGAAACAAAATTGTGGGGAGGAGGGCAATCTTGGAAAGGTTTCTGATTTGCTCAGCGTGCCATTTGCTTTTTAAATGAAATAAATACATTGATTCCAAAGAAATGGAAACAAAACCAAAACTTGGATAGAACCCAGCCGATTATTGACCTTTAACCACATGTGCTCTCTGAAGCACATCCTGAAATGCTCCTTTGTCAATGCCTTTCTGAAAACACACTGCACTGCCCTGCGTTTTATCAGTCAGCAGCTAATCGACAATCTCTTTAGTAGAAGGCAGCCACGTGGAAGGAAAGCCACATCAGGACAGTTCAGGCCATTCGACTTTAAAATGTGGGCGTGCCACAGATTACCTCCAAGTCTCCCTTTGTAATAGATTCTTCCTCGACGCGGAACTGCAAATCTTCTACCTTCCTATAACAGAGGGGGGAAAGCCAGAAAAACATTCAGCATGAAGATTGTGTTTTGGGGGCGTGATTACAATTACCTCTGAATCTCTCTCTTGTGCTAGGTAGGTAATTACATTATTGTAATGATTCTTTAAGAGAGAGTGTGGTGTAGTGGTTAAGGTGTTGGATTACGACCTGGAAGACCAGGGTTCGAATCCCCACATAGCCATGAAGCTCACTGGGTGACCCTGGGCCAGTCACTGCCTCTCAGCCTCATGAAAACCCTATTCATAGGGTCGCCATAAGTCGGAATCGACTTGAAGGCATTTACATTTTTAATGATTCTTTACATTTATATTCTGCTTGCTAGCTGAAGGTTTTGAAGAAAATAGAAAAATACAGACATGTATACATATATGTATAAACAATAAGCATAATAAAATTGATGTCAAATGGTTGGCGTAAAAGCAAAAGAAGCACAAATACATAAATACCCATATGCACAAACACAACTTCAACATGAAGTTCAAGAGCACTGCCAGGCGGCATAAAGCAAACTTCCAGTCCGTATAACACACACACATCACACAACCACTCACCCAATCTCGCTCACCATCCATTCCACACAACCACTACAATCATTCACTACCTCATATATTATCTCAACCAACCAACCCCTCACACTCAGCAATATCACAACCCACCCTTAAAGGATTGCTGCCAAGCAGACATAGATAAGATACTCTCCCCATCTCTGAAACACTAATCGCCTCATCTGGACCATCTAATACTCATCTGCCACCTGTGGCCCTGTGCAATTTCCCCTTGCTTTTTTGGAGCTCACATTTTGACCAGGCAAGGTTTATGTTCAAACTAAAAACTGATGGACGGATGGACGCTCCTTTAGGCCCTTGTGTGGGCTAACACCCATAAACATCTTTTAAAGCTCTCCACTTATCTACCCCTGCTCATGAACTGGTCTACATGTTTGCACCAGCCCAGATGAGTCTAAGGATGACTCATGCATCATCCTGATTGGCTGCACAGGAGGCCAGTCCCTGGAAAGTGAAGACAGCCCAGTAGGTATATATCCACGATGGCAGTCCATTGCTCGAGGAGATTCCGTATGCCAATAAATAAGATACAGGGCAGGAGGGAGTACTGATAAAATTTAGGATAGGAATCTCCCAGCAGCTGAATGGTGAAGTATATCTGCTCTGCAGTGTTAAAAATATTAAGTAGCTCTACGTAAAATAGAGTGCCTGCATTATTCTGTTAATTCTGGGCTCCTAGTGGGAGGAAGGGTGGGATATAAATGTAATAAATAAATAATAAACCAAATTAATTGGCCCAGCTGGTGTTAACTTGCACTGTGTACCTGGATCTGTTTAAAAGAATGTTTCCGCACCCCTGGGCAAAAGGGGGTAACAACACACACATACACATACACACACATGTTTTCTGTTGTTCTTGAGGCTAGCCAACAGGTTCAAACCACAAGAATGGGAATTTCAGCAAAACATTAGGGAGAATGTTTGAAGGCAACTTTTCTGCTCTCATTTAATCTTCTCTTTTCAAGGCTACAACATATCCAGCTCCTTCAACCATTCCTCATAGTAGGCTAGTAGTAGTAATGATAATGCCATTTGTAACCATATATATCTTCTCCTGGTTTTTATTTACCGTTTCTAACTCTCGAAATCACTGAGCGCTCTTCTCTAATGAAACGTCCAAGAAGGATTTTTCAACGCTGAAATCAGACGAGCCACACATGTGTCCCCAGCCCCTGAACATTCTGAACAGTGGAAATGTTGCATATTGAAATGTTATTAGCAACATTAAATGAGTTAGCGCTGGATGGAAATGCATCTCGCCTGTTTGTTATATTCGCAGTTTGGGTGTGCTCCTGGACTCAGTGTTAAATTTGGAGGCCCAGGTTTCTGCAGTGGCCAGGAGTGCTTTTGCACAACTAAGACTAGCGCGCCAACTGCGCCCGTTCCTTGAGCTGACTGATCTGGCCACGGTGACACATGCCTTAGTTACATCCCGTTTAGATTACTGTAACGCGCTCTACGTGGGGCTGCCTCTGAAGACTGTTCGGAAACTTCAGTTGGTACAACGTGCTGCAGCCGGAATGTTAACTGGGGCTGGTTACAGGGACCATACGACTCCCCTGTTACAAAAGCTCCACTGGTTGCCACTCTGTTCCTGGACACAATTCAAAGTGCTGGTGATGACCTATAAAGCCCTATATGGCTTAGGTCCAGGCTGTTTATCAGACCGTATCTCCCTGTATGAGCCTGCCCGGGCCCTGAGATCCTCAGGAGAGGCCCTTTGCTCAATACCCACATCTTCTCAAGTACGACTAGTGGGGACGCGTGAGAGGGCCTTCTCGGTGGCTGCCCCTAGGCTTTGGAATTCCCTTCCTAGGGAGGTAAGAATGACCCCCTCTTTGCAGTCCTTCCGCTGACAAGCAAAGACCTTCCTGTTCCAACAAGCCTTTGGAATTGAAGGCTAAGGATAGGGCGTGAAGGGTGCTGCATTGCTAATGTCTATTATATCATTTTTAAACTAGTCTGAACTCTTTTAGCTATATGTGTGTATGGTTTTAATATTGGAAATAGTTTAATCTTATTTTAATGTAGACTTTGTATGTTTTTAATTATATGTATTTTTATCTGGAAGCCGCCATGAGTTCCAGTTTTGGAAAAATGGCGGGGTATAAATAAAGATAATAATAATAATAATAATAATAATAATATATTTTGATGGTGCACTGAGCAAACCCTACAGACGTAGGTTACGTTATTCCAAACCATTTCCATGCAAAGGAAGTGCAATGCAAATAGTTGTGTGGAAATAACTATGTTTCAGAAAATAATGGATGAGATTGAGATAACGAAACAAAACCTGCGACAGGGTTGTAAGGAGCTGAAAATTGAATTGAGTAAAATGAAGCAGGAGATTAAAGATATAGGGGTCCCTGTGAGAGAGGTGACCCTGGAAGGGGTCCCTGTGAGAGAGGAGACCTCGGAGATTGGAACAAACGTGGAACAGGAAAAAGATTTGGAGTCTATGGACTTTAGAAACAAAATCTATTGTTTGGAGACACAGGAGATTAAAGACATAGGGGTCCTTGTGAGAGAGGAGACCCTGGAGACTGGAACAGGGGTCCCTGTGAGAGAGGAGACCCTGGAGACTGAAACAGGGGTCCCTGTGAGAGAGGAGATCCCGGAGATTGGAACAAACGTGGAACAGGAACAAGATTTGGAGTCTATGGACTTTAGAAATAAAATTTATTGTTTGGAACTCAATGTTATCTCTGAAGAAATTAATGAAGATTCTAGAGATAAAGTTATCAATGGCATGGATAATCTTCTGGACTGGAATGATGTGATGGAGCCCAATATAGAGAAAATCTATGGAATTAACTGCAGCCATGTGACAATGGAAAAACTTTCAAGAGATGACCCAGTGTATTTTGAAAAAAAGAACAGAGATATGATTTTACAGCAGTATTTCAGCAACTTATTCAGAATGGATGGCAAGAAAATATTTGGGATAGAGGTAATTCCCATCAGACTCTTACTATATGACTATGGCTTTGACAGCAAGATTATTATGGAATACTGATAATGGAAGATTGGATACTGAAATTACTGGACTTAACAAGACTACTGAAGATGGAAGATGGAAAATGGAACTAATAGGGATAATAGAACAATGGCTACTGAAATTACTGAACCTAACAGATTCTGATGTGATGGATTAATTGAAATGTTTATTTTGACTATGGTTATGACAATAAGATTATCATAATTAGTAATGAGATGGATTAATCGATATGCCTATCTGGAAAAAAAATTGATAGATATATTTCTTAAAGAATTGAAACCTCTCTTTGACTTTTTGTGGAAAGAATAAAGTAATGTTTATGAGATTTGATGATTAAGTAAGATAACTACTGGAGGAAAGTGATTTTGTAGTATGACTTAAGAGACAGGATTGTTGTGTGTTGTAGACTTATAACTGATTTGATCTTTGACAAATGGGAAGTCAATATTTTACTCTTTATTTTTTATTTTTTTTTCTTTTTTTTTTCTTTTTTTTTTTGTTTAACTATTTTTGATTTTGTTTTTTGTCTTTGAATGTTTTATGATTTCGTCTTGTATGTTTTATGAAAATCTGAATAAAAATTATTGAAAAAAAAAAAAAACAAATAGTTGTGTGTTTAGACATCATCCATTATGCATCATTTGCAAATTGGAAAAGACAACAGCAAATACTAATCATACTTGTTGGATTGATTTCCATTTCACACACGGGACAAATAAGCAAACACTGGAAACTTTTGCTCCCATTTCCATCAGAATTCTCTGATGTCCCTAGTCACTAGCCAAGGCTTCATCCCTGCCGCTGCTATCACCAAATGCCCAAGCATATTCCAATGTGGATCCACTGATCCTTTTTGCGTGAGAAAGGGAAAGCTACGAGACCATGTTTTGCCCAGTCCTGCCTCCGCCCCAGGACAGATACCTTTTCTCCTCTTCCAACTGATTCAGCAACTCAACCTTTTCCTTCTGTGATCCATCTAGCAAGGTACGTGCTCTCTGCAAATTTCCTTCTGCTTCAGCGACGTACTAGGAAAAGAAAACAGTCTCAATAAATGCACCACATACTGGCATGATAGGGGCTGTATATCTGCACACCCACACACAGAAGGATGTGCAACATCATCGTTTCCCACTCTGCCCTATATTTGTCACATGCAGTGCTGTTTCACTTCTGCTGCCATTCATCCTCTGCCATAAATGCTGTTATTTGTCTCGCTGTTTCTACAAATGTATACAAGACATTTCTGAAGAAGGGTGTGTTGCAAAACAGGATTATACCAGGATACCATTAAAGATATACATTCCTATTAAGATTCACGTTTACATCTCTGCGTACAGCACATTTACCAATGACATGGTGTTCAACACAATTGTATACGGCATGTTTTAATCTTTGTACGTGTGTGTGTATTTCACCAGCTTCTCCTAAGCATTAATGCAGCATTTGATCTACGTTCCCCGTATTTCATAAATCATGTATTTATGCATACAGTTATTCTCCAGTTGTGTGCTTTATTACATTGATGTTTTGGTTTCACATCCAACTGGTGCCTCAGCTTGTATTGTTTCCTGATTCGGTAAAGGGCAGTCTCCTCCTGTGATCCTATAAACGCAAATGTCAACAAAATGCATTTCATTCCATACTTCTGATTTTGTTGCAGCAATTTGCATCCCAGGCTACCCCCTACCTGCTCGTGCTGGGCTTTCAGGATGCTGATCTCCTTCTCCACCTCACAGATGCGGGTAGTTGCTTTGGCAACCTCAGCTCGCTCCAGGTCGCGCTCGGCCAGCAGCTGCTCAATGTGCTGCTGCTTCTCCTTCAGAGCCTCCTGCAGGGCCGTTGTGCCTGAGATCTTCCGGGCGTAGTGGGAGGAGGTCTCCGTCAGCTGCAGAGGAAAAGGTGAGCAAGCTCAGATGCACAACTGGCGGATCCAGTACTCAGCCCATCAACTTTACAACAAGCTGAACATCTTGTCCAAATACAGTCTGAACACTCTGAGGCCCTCCAGACATCCTTTTCATTGCATGTTCAGCATGATTTGTGCCCATGATGCTATTGGGCCGGTCACACACAATCCCGCTTTCAATACAGTAAGACCTCAGTTAACAAAGCAGATGCGTCCTGTTAAGGGTTAATTCCTTTGTAACAGTACAGCTTAACATCTCCTTGAAAGTTATCTACTGTTATGGCTTAGCACCTCCATGAGACAACGGATGACGTGCATTCGCCACCTCTGTAGAGTAAGCTGAGCACGCAGTCAGGGCATGATCTAGACATGACCGGAAATATGACCAAAGGAGAAATCAGGGAATGGCCGGAAGCGTGATCAGGGAATGTTGTACTGTTGTAAACTGGAAATCAGCCACTCAGAATGTGAACTACTATAGTGCTGCCTGATTTGGAGTTCCTATTGTAAAGCTTCCTGTAAGATGCTTACTGAAGAGTATATAAGCTTGGGGACAAAGGCAGGTGGGGGTCGACCGCACTCACATTGTAGTTGTTTCACGTGAGTGGCTTTTAATAAACTTTTTATATTTTACTTTTAAAACTGCTGTCCGGCTCCTTCTTATGACCAGAGCGAAGAACAGCTCATTTTTAACACAACAGTTTCTAGACATTACTTCTTTAACAGAAACTTTGGTACCAGAGGTAGGAATAACATGGAAAGAAGAGGGATAGGTTCCTACACCCGCTCATAGATGGTGGGGGCAGCTTCAACAGGGGCTTTAAAGGGTGCCTACCCAGCACCCACCCACTCCCCTCCTTCCCCTCCTCGGAATCGTGTTGGATCCTCCCAACCCTGGAAGAAAGCAAGAGATCTCTTTAATGCAAAGCAAAGGCACAGGCTGGTCAGTTTCACCTTAAAGCAAAGGCACAGGCTTGAAAGTTAATCCATAACAAAGTTGGTCAGTTTCATCTTTTTTAAAAAAAGCCTTCCTTAAAAGGAGCTTTGTTCCTGGACAATTCCTTAACTGAGGTATTACTGCACTTTTTGCGCCTGCAACATTTTGGGGCGGAAAGACTACTTCATTTCCAGTTAGTGCATATTCCATAACTTCTTGCTGAAATCCCGCAACTTTTTATACTGCAAATGTTCTGCTACATTTTTGTCCCACTTTTGTTGTGCTACTATAGCACCTCTGGACACCGCCTGCTCTAGCAATTGTAAAGCGCCGCGCTAGATGCTGTATGATTTTTAATTGCACTTTTATTGCTTTTTAAATTCCTTACATATTGTACGTTATTGTATTACCATTTACATTCCATAGAATTCAAACTGCAATGCAACAAGACAGAATAAGCAAGAAACAAAAGGTGCAATACAAACACAATTGAAAATCAATATGGATATTTAACGCGACTGATGTGCCATTTCCCATCTTCAACCACAAATCCACAGATACGCTGTGGACCACCTGAATAGACCATTGATGGTCCATGAACCACAGTTTGGGAATCCCTGGGATAAAGCAACTTCCTGTGTTTCTATATCTAAACCTAAGAAGTATTAATGCCATAGTTAATAAAATAGAAAAAAAGTCAAACTTTAATCTCAAGGAATCAGTATGCATATAACAATAAAGGGGAAAAAATAAAATGTCTAGATATATTTGGAGTGAGGTGCCATCAATATGCAGATGACACTCAGCTCTACCTCTCTATTCCATCTGAATCAGGAGAAGCAGTTGAGGTGCTGGACCGGTGCTTGAAGCAGTGATGGACTGGATGTGGGCCAATAAATTGAGGCTGAATCCTGAAAAGACAGAGGTGCTGAGTGTCCAGAGTTCTCATGTCCAGGAGGTGGGAAGATGGCCTGTTCTGGATGGGGTTGCTATTTCCTTGAAGAAGCAAGTCCGCAGCCTGGAGGTACTCCTTGATCCAACACTGTCACTGGAGGTTCAGGTGGCCTCAGTGGCCAGGAGTGTCTTTTCCTAGCTCCAGTTGGTTCGCCAGCTTCGGCCCCTTTAGGACAGAGAAGACTTGGCCACAGTGCTCCATGCTCTGGTAACTTCCAGACTGGATTATTGCAATGCTCTCCAAGTGGGGCTGTCCTTGAAGATGACTCGGAAACTTCAACTGGTCCAAAATGCAGTGGCCAGATTACTGGCTGGGCTTACTTTTAGAACTCATAGAACCCCTGTTTTAAAAGTCACATGGGTTGCCAGTTCATTTCCAGGCCTAGTACAAGGTGCTCACATTAGTGCTTAAAACTCTCAACAACTTAGGTTCCAAATATCTGAAAGACCGCTTCTTCCCTACAGTTGAGTGTTGAGATCAGCAGAGGGGCCCTTTTGGTAGTTCTGCCACCCTCAGAAGTTCAGAAGGTGGTGGCCCGGGAGAGAGCCTTCTCTGTGGCAGCCTCTAAAGCTGTGGAGCTGCCTCCCTACCAAAGTGGGTCTGGCAACTCCATTGTAGAACTGTCAGCGAATGCTGAAGATGCACCTCCTCACTGTGACCTTTGACACCTGAGATGTATATTTTTAGGACCCACTCTATTCTCTGTTACGTTGCTTAGGTTGCTTTGAACTGTTTTAATTATGGGTTTTTAAATTGTTGTAACCCTGGGACCTCAATAACATAGAGGGTAAGCCGCCTTGGGTTTCTATCATGAAAAGAAAAGCGGGGTAGAAATGCAACAGATAAATAATAAATAATATTTTTCCTCCTGTATTGTTATATACATGTTATTTGCTTGAGATTAAAGTTGGACTTTTTTTCTATTTTATTAACTATGGCATCAATACTTTTTAGATTCAGACATCCAGACCCAATTCTGTATTGCCCTTTATTTCTGTAGGTTGGGTTTATATTTCCTTTGTTCTTTTATCTCTGTATCTAAGCGTAACCAAGCTTTGCGTACATGCACCAAGCACATGTTCACCTCCTCCCTCCCTCCCTTTTCCCTTTAAACTGGAGGTTTCTTAGGAGCGGAAAACAATCTGTGTTGGGCTATGTACATCTGTAAAGTGCCAAAATGGAAATGGACTGCCTTCAAGTCAATCCCGACTTATGGCGACCCTATGAATAGGGATTTCATGGTAAGCGGTATTCCGAGGGGGTTTACCATTGCCTCTCTCTGAGGCTAGTCCTCCCCAGCTGGCTAGGGCCTGCTCAGATTGCTACAGCTGCACAAGCCAACCCCTTCCTTGTCCGCAGCTGCCAGCTGGGGGGAACTGGGCTCCTTGGGACTATGCAGCTTGCCCACGGCTGCACAGGTGGCAGGGCACGTCACCCCTGAGCCACTCACTGTGGGGGTGATCTTTAGCTGGCCCTTGACACCCAGGAGACGTGAGCGAGGATTTGAACTCACAGACTCTGGACTCCCAGCCAGGCTCTCCTCCCCACTGTGCTATGCCAGCGCACCCTCAAATAGAAAAAGCAGTAAATGGAGATCTTAAGTAAAATGTCTCCCTGATGTTCCGGTCACCTTTGGTTAACCAGGTTGGGCAGATTCCTGAACACAGGAGCCTGCAAAGGCGGTTCCCTACAGGTTCCTTACCAGCCCGGTCCGGCTGGGTCTTCCCCCGACAGAGGAGGCCACGGAACTGACGGAGCTGATGGAGGAGCTGCTGGGGCTGTGGGTCAAGGCCGACACGCCCATGGCCATTCGCTTGCTCTTCTTGGCTTTGGCCGGGCTGGTGGACGGAAAGCCGATCCGGATGACCTTGTGGATTGGAGCAAAGAGGCCAAACTTGGGCGGACACTGAAAATACCTGGCGTCAAAGAGACGGGCAGGGGTTAGATTTCTGCTCCATGCTCCTAGTTTCCATACTTAGGTCACCGTCGGAGGCCACAAACTAAGACCCAAACACTGTCAGAGTGGTGGATGACTGCATGAGACCTCCTTAGTGGTGGCACCTAAGTTCATGGAATTTCCTTCCTGAGGAGACTCGCTGAGCTCCATCACTGCTTCGCTTCAGGTAACAAGGTAATGGAGCCCGCACTGGAGAATGTGCCACAAGGGTCAGCTCTCTGTCTCCCTCAGTCAGTTACCCATAATGCAGGTGGGAAACCTGTGACCTTCCAGATGCTGTCAGACTACTGCAACTGGGCGACAAAGAGATCAAGTCACAGGAGGCCAATTAACAAACATAGATGTGATTACAGATATGTAAAAATGTGAGAGCATCCAGTTTACACATATAACAATCGTGCAAGCCTAGGCCACTAAGTAAACAAAAGCTGAGGTCCCTTTATAAACAACAGTAAAGTTCTCCAAATAATGGAGGTTGCGAGATCTCCACGATTGCGCCTCGTTTCATACTTCTTCACACATGGGTTGGAGAACATGCATGGATGGCAGACTTTAACCGCTCATTATTTTTTTTCTAGACTTTTCTTCCTTTCAGGAATGTATCGTTCCTGCAAATCCTAAAAAAAGTATCATTGAAGACATTCACCCACTGAATGCTGTAATAAGTGTGAAATCTGTTCGCAAACCGTATACTCTCACGCTTTTGCATATATTTATAACAACAATGGCTTCTATTTTTGTCAGTTGGGTCCCTGAGACTTGTCGCCGCGTTACCTATCTTTGGGGACCCCCTCCTCTGTTCTCCCGGAACTCTGACAACTCCCATCCTATCCCTGACCATTGGCCATGCCATGCTTTTGCACCTTGGCCATCTCCTTGAAAGTTCAGACTAAAATCCGAAACGGATGCCACTGCCCTACTGACATGGAGCCACCAGCTATGCTGGCTTTGGCTGATAGGAGCTAGAGTCCAACAACATCTGGAGGGCCACAGTTTTCCCATCCCTACTCTTAAAAGTGCCCAAAAATTGACTGCTAGAGACACAATACACATGCAAGACCCTCCCTGTAGCCCTCCCCATAAATCTATACAAGCACAGCAGGCAGCAAAATTCAGTGACGGGATGTGTGGGGAGGATTCAAAGGCATCTTGGGTGCCCGCATCAGGCCACACTAAAGGCCTGTGAGGGCTGCACATGATCCACATGCCTCTTAATCCACAGGAATCAATCTATGCTTCCAGATGCAAGTCTGAAAAACATGACAGTTATTTGATCTGGTGTACCTCCCCCGACTCCATAAAATATTTGAACTAGTCCCACGATTTATTACTGGTTTCCTATGGAATCTTCATGCTGTTAACATGCTTGGTAGACACAAATTGATTTTCCTGCTGCAAAGTCTCTATTTTTCATAGGGCTTTGTGATTTTATTAATGCCGTTGCCATTGGGTTGAGTTTCTGCTGCAGTTGGATTGGAAACAGATTCGTTTCGTTTTAATTCTCCTAAGCTGCCCAGAGAACTTTGGCTTGAGGATCGCCCCGACAAAAAGTGTATAAATAACATAAACACAAATAAATGCAAATTTAATATCAATGGTGCAGGAGAACCTCACGTCTGTCTGCCTTCCACCCCTGTTGTCTTTAATGACGCCTTAAGGCGAGGGGGGGGGAGAGGTCTGGCTCTGATCCAACTACCAAGCATTAAAACTGGGCCTAGGAATTCTCATGAGCCCCACAATTCCAACAGGGTCTGGACTAGGGATGGGTGAGAATTTCGATTCAGTTCGCATTTCAAGCAGAATTTATCAAATTTGCAATTTCCCAAACAATAGGAGAACCGAAACAAGGCCATCCTTCGAAATCCGCCTTTATGAGAATTTTGGGATGCAGTTCGCCAACTAAACGACGTTTACAAAAATGCATGTGTTAGGGGAAAGTGCATAAAAATGACTGCATAAGTGAAAATAACAGGCAAAAAACCATGAAGTGATGAGAAATGGCTTGCAAGAATGTGTTTATTTGGAGAAATTCGCACTAAAATGGTGGAGAATTTCCATGAGGATTTTTTTTTTTAATCCACGCATCACTGTAGAAATGTAGAGAACTGAATTTAACGTTGGAAAAATGAGGAACGGAGAGAACCGCAACAGACAGAACTTTCCATCCCTGGTCTGGACTGGAGTGGCAGATTTGACAGATGAGGAGGAGGTGGCAGATGGGACGAGTGAGCTGGATCCAGCCGGTGGGGTCCAGCCCTTTTGCCTCAGGTTGCTGGGGATGGGGTGCCAGGGGTTGCCGGCTTTCATCCCTGCCCTGCCCCAGAGCAGGATGCACCGCTGGGGGCCAAGGGACCTGCCGACTTAACAGGAGGAGGCATCAGAAGGCAGGTCACCGTCCTGTCACCTGCCTCCGAGATAGGGATGGGCAAGAATTTAGATTCAGCTCGCATTTGAAGCCGACTCTATCAAATCCACCCTTTCGGAAACAACATGAGAACTGACACACAGCCATGCTTCACACTCATCCAAACTTTGCAACGCAGTTTGCCAGCCAACCAATGCTTACAGAAATACATATATTAGGGGGAAGTGTGCATAAAAATGAATGTCGCCAGTGAAAATAACATGCCAAAATGCATTATTTGACAAGCAATTGCTTGCAAAAAATGTGTGCATGAGTCAAAACTGCCTGCAAAAATGTGTTTATTAGGAGAAACTTAAAGGCTGGAAAATTTTCATGAGGAATTATTTTTTTGGGGGGGGGATCACAAATTGCTGTGGAAATGTAAAGAACTAAACTTAAGAGTGGGAAAAATGAGTAACAGAGAGAACTGAAATGGAGAGATCTTTCCATCCCTACTCTGAGCTCAGTCTTCTCAGGCAGGACAAGAGTCGCGCAAGTGAACCAGCCATGCCTTGCTCTTTTAAAAGCTAGGCGGGAGAGGAGACTTGCCGGGACATCTTCGTTGCTACAGTCCAGTCTAGCGCACCAGATCCTGCTCTCAGACTGTAGACCCAGTCTCCCGAGACCCTTGCTGAACCTGCATCAAACTTCCCTGAATAAATCTGAACAAAGCCCTATGAGGAGAGACTGAAAGAACGGGGCATGTTGAGCCTGGGGAAGAGAAGACTGAGGGGAGGTATGATAGCACTCTTCATGTACATAAAAGGTTGTCACATAGAGGAGGGCCAGGATCTCTTCTCGATTGTCCCAGAGTGCAGGACACGGAAAAATGGGCTCAAGTTGCAGGAAGCCAGATTTTGGCTGAACATCAGAAAAAACTTCCTAACTGTTAAAGTGATACGACAATGGAGCCAATGACCTAGAGAGGTAGTGGGCTCTCTGACACTGGAGGCATTCAAGAGGCAGCTGGACAGCCATCTGTCGGAAATGCTTTGATTTGGATTCCTGCATTGCGCAGGGGGTTGGACTTGATGGCCTTGTAGGCCCCTTCCAAGTCTACTATTCTATGATTCTATGATCTCTCTCTGCTACTTGAAATAAAAGCCTTATGGCGGTGCTTTGGGATGGGAGCCAGGACAGGAATAGGAGATGGATGTTATGAGAGAGGAAGGGGGAGAGGATGTTGTCTGCCTTGCATACAGAAAGACCCAGGTTCAATCCCCGGCATCTCCAGACAGGGCTGGGAGAGAGTGCCTGTCTGAAAGCGTGGAGAGCTGCTGCCGGTCAGTGCAGACAATACTGAGCTAGATGGACCAACAGTCTGACTCAGCATACAGCAGCTTCCTGGTTTTTGTTTTTTTGGAGATGTATCTCAAGTAATCTCGAGGTGGCGACCTAGAACAGCTGCTTGCAAGGGATTCATTTCCTCCTCTGGATGGAATGTCTCTTCAGACGGCTTGAGCTCTGCCTCCCGCAGGCAGACAAATCCAGGCCAGCTGCCAGCTGGTGTTGCGAACATTTTGAGGCAGTGCTCTGGAGCAATTCCTCACATCTGGGCGAGCAAGGCTGCGTGCCTGTAAAATCTTAAAACTTGCCTTTCAGTGATATATTGCTAACAGCTTATTTAGTCAGCTGCTGGAGGAAAGAGCTACAGTATGTGCAACCCTCTCTTCTCGGGCCAGGCATTGCCATCTGTTCTGCTCCTAAATCTGATGGAGGGGGCATTTTTCCAGGGAGGGGCTGCTTTCCTAGACAGTCAGAATTTCACATATTATAAGAACTGGCCCCTGAGCTTGCTTCCCTTCTCGTCCCTTCCATCCCTTTTTCCTCGCGTGCCATGTCTTTTTTGAAATGGTAAACCTAAACGCAGGGACTGTTTTACTTTTTTTTCTAACCAATTGTGGGATAATTTTTAGACTAAAGGGACAGGTTTAAATGCTTTAAATGAGCAGCATATCCACTTTTTCCAAGGCATTCTCTCTTTTGGAAAAGTGGTCCCTACTGATCAGAGCCTAGTGCCAGATTGGCTCCTACTGAAAAGCTTTGCCAACCACACACATCCGGGGGCCTGTTGGGTGGCGAGGTGAGTGACTGGCCCACCAATAAAAGACATATGGCAGCGGTGGGGCACGGGGAGATGAACAACCAGCAGCAGAAGAAACGCCTGGTGTTGTAAAGCGGTGGCCCATCAGTGGCACCATGCGAAGGGCCCATGAAGTCTGTGTTGGCCCTGCTCCCGGGCCCCTCTCTGGGTGCCTGGGGCCCTGTCACCTGCCCGGGGCACCGCTGTGACAGCAACAGATTTACGTACCTCGTTCCCGCAACAGCCCCGTCATTTTTCCCCAAAGGTTCATCCAACTCGACCCCGCACCATTCTCCTTTGGCAAAATCCGTCTCCCCCACATAGCGCACAACCCCTGTTTTTGTTCCGCCGACCTGGGGGGGGGAATGGGGGAAGGAGGGAGGCGAAAGAACAATTTGCAAAGGTTTTTCAAAAGACACACACACACAGAAAAAACAAGCTAGATGTAAGAAGTGGGAGAGAAATAAAAAACAGACCTGAGTCACATCTAGGGATGGAAGGATACGTCAGTTTTGCTTCTCTCAGTTTCTCATTTTCCCAATTTTAAATTTGGTTCCCCATATTTCTGCAGCAATTTGCAATTCTTTTTCATTGAGCTTCTCATGAAAATTCTTCAGCATTTGGGTGAGAATCTCTCCTACTAAACACATTATTTTATGCACTCATGCATGCATTTGTACAAGCAATTTCTCCTAAAGTAATTTATTATTTATTAGTATAAATAAATAAATAATAAAGTAATGCATTTTTGTAGGTCATTTTCAGTAATATATTATTGTTTACACACATATTCCCTGAATATACGCGTATTTGCAAACATCGCATAGTTGGCATACTGCATGGCAACATTCGGATAAGTGCACATTTTGACGGATGGCTCTGTTTCGGTTCTTTGTTTTGGGTTTGATAAATTCGGCTTTAAATGCGTCCTGAATCGAATTTCTCACCCATCCCTAGTCATGTCACAGATTTTGACACTAAACAATTGTTTTTAAATTGCAAAAAAAGAAAATACGACTCTGGATGAATATTTCAAGAAATTGTATCCAATCTGACACCTCAGAGGTATATTTTTAGGGCCCACACAGTTTTTGTGATGTGATTTTAAGTTGTTTTAAAATGTTTTTAATGTTGTGTTGTCAGCTGTGTAACCCACCCTGGGACCTCAGTGTGAAGGGCAGTTTGTGGTTATTATTATTACTACCATCATCAAATGCTAGTCACAGGAAGAGTAGCTCCACTGAAATGAATGGACACAGGTCCATTGTTCTGACTCAGTATCAAAGGCAGCTTCTTGAGAAATGTAGGAAAGTTGAAAGTTTCTAAATGTGTAAAAGCAAACAAACAAATAGAGACACAGATCCAAGTGCTGCCCCAGGCTCCTTTTTTGGAGGAAGGGTGGGATATAGATTTAATATATAAATGCAAATATTTTAAAACTCTATTTCTTATTATTTATTTAAAGAATTTTTTCTCCCTGTGCAAAATATATATATATATATATATCCCAGAGTGGCTTACAGATACCTAAAAGAAAAGAGAAGAAAAAACAGGCCATGCCCTCAGGCTAACAATCTAAAAAGACACGGCACACAAGGAATATAGTTTGGAAGGGAGGAAGAAAAAGGCAAGCTCAGATACAAGTTTTTCGTTTTAAGCTCTTCCGATGACCTGTTGGGGTGAAAATGTTCAAGAAGAGGAGGCTAGTCTTTCAGCTATTTTTATCTTTGACATGGGCACAACAACAGGCCTGTCCAAAGTGTAACCCATTCCTCCTCCTCCCAGCCCAGCTCCCTCCCCTGAAAGCACCCTCAAACAGACATCTAAGCCAATAATGCTGCATTCAGACCATTAATTCCATGGCCTTGCTAGAACCTGGCTGTTAGCCACAGGAATGAAAATGGGGTAGAAAACAATGGGGGTGGGGAAGATAAACAGATGAACAGTGTCTGACCAGCAAGCAGATTTATCCACATGCATTAATCTGTTAATACTCAAATATATATGCACATGGGGTGTTGTTGAGGGTTGTTGCAGGGGGAGGTTGTGTTATATCAAAGCTCACTGACGAGTTTGATCGCTCCGAAAGCGGAAAAGGCTAATTGGTGAATGCTCAATATTTGCTGACTGCAGCAGAATCCCAGACGGCCAGAAGTATTGCTGGTATGACCATCAAGCAAGGAGTCTTGTTTCATGGGCAGAGAAAGAGGCGTCTTCAAATGATTGCAAGGAGCTAAAAGATATCACTAATGGGCCCAGGGTATAGTCGGAAGGCACACGAATCCACCAGCTTGCTGACGTAAGCAGGCTTGGGGCTGGTCAGTGCCTGGATGGGAGACGGCCTGGAAACATTGAGTAGGTGTACACACCATACTTTTAAAGCACACCCACACACCCCAAAAATAATCCTGGGAACTGTAGCTAGTTAGTGCACAGGATTTGGGGGGGGGATGTGCTTGAAACGTATGGTGTGAACACTGCTGGGGTTGCATGATGAAAAGAAATAATTTAAAATAAACTTAATTTGTTACGTTTGACAGCTGCTGCCTACTAGCTATGACATGTCATTTCAGGGCTCGGAAGAAACAATTTGACAGATGGACGGTCATCAACGGTGGAGTCAGTAATCTGAGTTTTGCAGCAAGCAAGAAAAAGCAGATTGGGGGGGGCAGGGTGAGGAACAATGAAACTGCCAACATGTGCTGTTTACATTTTGAGGAAACTGACGCTATATTACAGCTTAGCATGGATTTTACTCCCATAAACGCTCAGCTTATACATACCACAGGGAAAATCGGTGCTTGTTTTCTTGCTTATTACAATGATTTGTTGATGTGTTTGACACCCTGGATGCTTTTTGGGGGAAAGGGCAGGATATACATTCAATAAATAGCAACAGCAAGAAGTCCCACCAAAAGCAAGCAGGATCCATTAGCAGAGTCTTGGGTTGGGTGAGAATTTCAATTCAGTTTGCATTTCAAGCAGAATTTATCAAATTCGCACAATACGAAAACCAAAACACAGCCATCCTTTGAAATTCGCATGTATTAGAATTTTGGGGTGCAGTTCGCCAACTAAATAACATTGACAAAAATGCATATATTTGGGGAAAGTGTGCATAAAAATGACTATATGAGTGAAAATAACGTTCAAAAAGGCATGATGTGATGAGAAGGGGCTTGCAAAAATGTGTCCCTTTGTCAAAACTGCCTACAAAAATGTCTTGATTTGGAGAAATTCACAGTAAAATTAGGATATTTTTTTTAATCACAGATTGCTGCAGAAATGGGGAGAACTGAATTTAACATTAGAAAAATGAGGAATTGAGAGAACCAAAACGGACAGGTCTTTCCATCCCTAGCACAGCCTCCCTCTATAAATGTCTTCTTGTTAGCTGCAAAACTCAGGCCCCATCCACACTATACTTTTAAAGCAGTATTGTGATACTTTAAACTTAGCTTCCCACAAAGAATCCTGGGAAGTGTAGCTTGCGAAAGGTGCTAGGAGTCATTAAGAGACCCCTATTCCCCTCCATGGCGCAGAGTGGTAAGCGGCGGTAACGCAGCCGAAGCTCTGCTCACGGCCGGAGTTCGATTCCAAGGGAAGGAGGAAGTCGAATCTCCGGTAAAAGGGGTCGAGGTCCACTCAGTCTTCCATCCATCCGTGGTCGGTAAAATGAGTACCCGGCATATGCTGGGGGGTGAAGAAAGGCCGGGGAAGGAACTGGCAATCCCACCCCATATATACGGTCTGCCTAGTAAACGTCGCAAGACATCACCCTAAGAGTCGGGAACGACTCACACTATAAGTGCGGGGACACCTTTATCTTTTTATTCCCCTCACAGAGCAACGATTCCCAGAGTTCCCTGGGAAGAGGGATTGATTGTTGAACAATACCTTGCAATAACCC
Source organism: Rhineura floridana (assembly GCF_030035675.1). NCBI lineage: Eukaryota > Metazoa > Chordata > Lepidosauria > Squamata > Rhineuridae > Rhineura > Rhineura floridana. The sequence goes on along the minus strand of NC_084500.1, from coordinate 5,923,966 downwards.
TGAATTTGTTTGACTCTCCCCCATACATTCTGAGGATAAAAGATAACGGTCAGGTGGGACTTTTTTTGTTTGTTTTAAAAAGTATCTCTTCTGAATACAGCTCCTCCTCTAGAACATCTGCACTAGACTCTCAAAAAGGCAGCTGAACGAGATGGAGAGCAAAAGAAAAAAAAGCTCCAAGTGCCTCTTGAGCAGCAATGGGAAAATAATCCCTTTGGAAGCCAAAGAGAGAGAGAAACCCTAGAATTATCATCTCTCGTAATTGCAAGGCTGTCACGGTTCCAGGACCGCCCACGCTTCCCTCTCTCCCATGTGCCACTTGAAGAACAGCGTCTTGATGGGATGGAATGTGAGGATCGCACACTGGGGCCATAGCACATGCTTTGAATGGAAAAGGTCCCAGGTTCAAGCCCCCATGGCATCTCCAGGGACGGCTGGGAAATATTCCCTGCCTGAAACCTTGTCGAGCCGTTGCTAGGCTGTGGACACATTCATCGCTTCAAAAGCAGCGAGAGTGGCTTTCCTGGCCATGTTTGGAAGCGACTCCAAACACAGCCCTCAGCTGGGCATATTTCCCATCCCCGCTGAAGACTTCAGACCTTTCAGGGCCACCCACAGCAAAGCATTGGGCCAATCCCTGTCTCTGCCTGAACCTACAGCAAAGTGTTTCCATTGGCCACACCTGGAAGGGAAATGGATTGATCTACCAATCAGTTGAGAAATCTGCCTGAAGCTGTTTTTTTTTTTAATGGACTCAAGCTGATCCATCCAGGTTCTACAGCAGCCTTTCCCAACCAGTGTGCCTCTAGATGTTGTTGGACCACAACTCCCATCAGCCTCAGCCAGCATTGCCAATGGTCAGGAAAGATGGGAGTTGTGGTCCAACAACATCTGGAGGCATACTGGTTGGGAAAGGCTGTTCTACAGTATAAAGGGGTGGAGTGTGACTAGTGTTGTATGCTTGGTTTTTACAAAACAGAGGTGGAGATGCACTGGAACTGGCACAATAATAAGTGCATCTCTATGCATAGTCAGTGTAGACATTACTGATTGAGATGGACCAATAGCCCAACTTTGTATAAGGCAGCTTCTTCTGTTTTCCCATAGAGGTTATCTGGAACTGAGAGACTCAAACCTGGGAATCTATTTGCTACCCATCGGAAGTATTCCACCAAGCATGCACAGAGTAGCCTCCTCATAGTACAGATGCTTCAACGACAGTTCCTCTGTGATCATGGGCTGTCTCCATTTTCTGATCCCCAGCCCATGGAAATTCATTTCCCACCCACCCCATTTTTTGCCTTTTGAAGATGCTTTGTTAACATTTCAGCGGCCAGAGTCACTAGCAATTTGGGCCTCCCTGAATTGTGCAAGGCAGCTCTTCACGGAAAAAACGTAGCTTGAAAATGTGGATTTTGCAAGAAAATACATTCAGAAATGTGTATTTAAAATGCATGCTTTCATGCTGATTTTTTTTAAATTGCAGGTTATCAGAACAGAGTTTGAATCAGAAAGGACTAATGAACACACACAAAAAAAGTGACTGATCCACCCATGCCTAGGGCGAACAGTGCAGCACACAGCCAGCCATTCTATGCGCTGACGCTGCCAAGAGGTATTTGGAACAGCTCACAACGTACTGGAGGACTAGCAAGTTTTCTGGTAAGAGCATAAGAGTGTTACCACTGGATCAAGTCAAGGGGGCCCATCTAGATGCTTCTTCTGAGAAAGCAGAACCTTAGCGCAACAGCACTCTCCCAACTTGCGATTCCCAACTACTGGCACTCAGAGACATGCTGCCTCCGATAGTATGGCTTTTTACCAGAGCACACACCCTCCTGATTTTAAAAAAAATGTTGGAAAGGAGGGGATTGGAGAGTTAATTAAATGCAGAATAGAGCAGGTGGGTGAGATCCTTTAACGATGCAAACTAGTGAAACAGACCCTTAGCGTGGTGGCACCTACCCTGTGGAATTCCCTCCCCTTAAATTCCACAGGGTAGGTGCCACCACGCTAAGGGTCTGTTTCACTAGTTTGCATCGTTAAAGGATCTCACCCACCTGCTCTATTCTGCATTTAATTAACTCTCCAATCCCCTCCTTTCCAACATTTTTTTTAAAATCAGGAGGGTGTGTGCTCTGGTAAAAAGCCATACTATCGGAGGCAGCATGTCTCTGAGTGCCAGTAGTTGGGAATCGCAAGTTGGGAGAGTGCTGTTGCGCTAAGGTCCTGCTTTCTCAGAAGAAGCATCTAGATGGGCCCCCTTGACTTGATCCAGTGGTAACACTCTTATGCTCTTACCAGAAAACTTGCTAGTCGGTGCCTACTGAAGACCTTCCTCTTTCAACAAGCCTTTTAAGTAGCCTGCTTCTGTGTTGGAATAGCTTTTTAATATGCTTTTAAACTTTTTAAAAAATGTTTTTAACCTTTAAAAATAAATGTCTTCAAAGCTTTTTAAAAAATGTTTTAAAGTTGTTTTGTTTTAATGCATTTTAATGTCTGTTTTTATGAAGTTTTAAATGCTTTTGTTTGCCACCCTGGCCTCCTGCTGGGAGGAAGGGCAGGATATAAATCAAGTAATAAATAAATAAATAGTGAGAAGAGAAACCCACGGAGGGGGGGCATTTGGTATAGGGATGCAACAAGGGTGTCCCTATTGTTGCCACATCAAAGTGAGATGCGAGAAACAACTCAGACCTGCAACAAAATGTCACAGTATACCCTCAACCACCTCCCAAAGGAGTGCTCCTGTACAACGTTCCAGCCAGGCATTCTCTCTTATCAGGGTATTTGACTCCCAGCCCCTGCTGTTTTTTTATTTTTCAAAACGACACTCACTTTCCCCCCAAAAATTATTATTAAATATATATCCCGCTCTTCCTCCTAGAAGGAGCCCGAAGGCAGCAAAATGACACTCATCATTCTGCTGCTACTCAGCAATCTCAATAGAATTTTGTTTTTAATGGGGGGGGGTTAATCCTAAGGAAAGCCAGGCTGGATCACCAACAGCCAGTCCAGCATCCTGTTCTCACAGTGGCCAGTCAGGTGCCCATAGGAAGCCCACAAGCAGGATCTGAACATAAGAGCACTCTCCCCCTTAGGTTTTTAAACATTTGTTGTGCTTTTGCAAACCTAGGGGCTTCTCCCAGCAGGCTGATATCTTCCTGCTGTTTCCCTGTGATCCCATTTGGCCTCCAATTCCATCATCGCTAGGGATTTGTTGGAATTCTGCCCAATTCAGATTTGGTACCAAATTTTCCATTAATTTGCTTACTCTCTGTCGTTGCGGAACGGATTTTTAGGTAGCGATCTTCTTCTGTTGTTGTGTTTTTTCAGAATTAAAAATCCAATTCTAAAATATTGATAGTAAGAACGATAATGTTAACAATATTTTCTTTCAAAATATCAATACTTATATCCATTTTTTTTTGCGAGGGAAAAAGGGATCGGTAAAATCAGCCAGCTAGTGGACAGAGGAGGAACCGTTAGGTTGACGGAAAGGTTTCCAACTGGCCCCGACCAACTGATCCCATCTCTAGTCATCTGGCACTATCTGAGCTTGTTCTTAGAGGAAGCAATAGGAGACCTAACCTATTTGGTTACCCCAGGACCTAACAAAAGTGCCTAGCATTGGCTCAGGGAGATCTCACAGACAGTAGTTTTGGGATTAACTATAATACCACATTCTAAGGTCACCAAGGGTCTCACTTAGAAGGTTTCTTTTCCCATATTATGGTTGTCATTTTTTTCTAGAAACTCAAAATTAGGGGTATTCTGAAGATAAAGAGTTGTTGGGGGAGAGAGAGATATGTATGGATGCATGTGATGGAAGACTACTCCCCTTTCCCTTTCTATAGGAAAATTCTGACTAGGAGTGAATATTCGATTCAGTTCACATTTAAATCCATCAAATTCGCCCTTTCCAAAACAGTATGACAACAGAAATGCAGCCATCCTCAAAATGCGCACAGCTCTAACCAAATCACGTGTATAAATAATGTGCATATATTAGTGGAAAGTATGCATTCAAATGAATATATTCATGAAAATAACATATATAAAAATGCATAGCATTAGGGGAAATTGCTTGCAAAAATTAGTCAAAACTGCATACCAGAATATGCTTATTGGCAGAAATTCACACTAAAATGCAGGATCTTCAAAAAAAAAAAAAAGAATAGAAAATTGCTGAAGAAATGTGGAACGCTGAATTTAAGACTGGAAAAATGAGAAACTGAGAAAACTGAAACTGACAAGTCATTACATCCCTACCCCTGACTAAAGCTAAATACTAATGGCATCTAAATAACCTGCAAAATACAGAACCACAAACTTTGCCCCCACAGGAGAGACTGAATGCATTCAACCCATCCACAAGAGAAACCCCAAATCTGAACTCAAAGAGAGCCAGAAAACAATTGTGAGTGCCATCCCCCAACCTTAATGGAAGAAAGATCTATGTGAAGAGGCTTTTGAACATAGCCACAAAGAAAGATAAGAATTGTTGAAAAGCAACCCTAAAAAGGCCAAAGGGTGCACCTTCTGAGCTTCCATGTAGAAAGTTTTTAATAAGGCAGAAGGGTCCTTCTTATACTGTCACAGATAAAAAAATATTGTTTTGTGGCCAAATTCTTTGCCTGGCTTTCCAACAGAAACACTACTGGTTACATTTCCCTTCTTCCAAGGGAATGTGCATAATTTTTCCTGCCTGCCTCTTTTATCCTCACAACAATCTGGTGAGGTAGGTTAGGCCGAGAGAGCAACAGGTGCAAGATTACCAGGCAAATGTCATATGTGAGTTTGGGTCCAAACCCCTGTCCCCACCAGGTGCCACTCCAGCTGCAGGGACAGCCAATCTGGTGTCCTCCGGACAGTGGTGGCTCCATGTCAGCAGGGAATCTGCTCCAGGTTTTAGTCCAAACTTTCAAAGAGTTGTCCAAGGTGCTGAAGCTGGTTTCCCAGATCCAAGTCCAGTATTCTAACCACTACATTGCACTGGCTCTCCATTTAGCTATTGTGGCCAATGGCTGAAGCACCTTGGAGAGCTCTTTGAAAGTCTGAATTAAATCCCGGAGCGGATTCCACTGCTCCACTGACACAGAGCCACCAACCACCATTGCCTCCAGATGTTGCACCACAACTCTAGGTGAGGCGAGGACCGCCTACAGAAGCCATCTTATCTTTTAACACGTATCCTTCTTAATTTGTGTTGTATTTCATTTTTGTTGTGCTTTCTGTTGTTTGTTTGTACATGTTTTTGTGATTTTTTACTATGATATATTGTATTTTATCTTGTTTGTTCACCGCCCTGAGAGCTATTCTGCTAAGGGCGGTATATAAATTGAAATAATAAATAAATAAATTATCAGGAGGTCCGTTCTGCACAACATTGGAATTGGGTCTTTATGTTTGTGGCACTGACCCTTTGGCATTCCCTCCCCTTAAATATTAGACAGGTGCCGTCTCTGTAGCCTTTTCGGTGCCTACTGAAGACCTTCCTCTTCAGTCTTTCCCAGTCTGCATCTGCATTGGAATTGTTTTTGTGATTTTAAAAAAAATGTTCTAGCACAACTTTAAATACGTTTTTATTATTTTATCGCTTATCATTTGCCACCCTGGGCTCCTTTTGGAGGAAGGGCAGGACAGAGATCTAAGAAATGGTATCATCATCTCCCATCAACCCCAGCAATTGGCCGGGGATGATGGGAGATGTAGTCCTAGCAACATTATCTCCGAAGGCACCACATTAGCTACTCCTGTGCACCGCCACATTGCAGTGATTCCCCCAAGGCACCCACAGAGCGGATGTGGAAGGAGGAAAATGATGGCTTGTCTGGGGTGCAAAGTCTGACAGTTTATTTAAATAATAATTTTACAAACCTTCCATGCGTTGCCAGGAGATAAGGCGACTGCTAAACCTCTTCACCCATCCTGCCTCAACAGATGAAGTTTAATTTCTTAGGCTGCTGTTAAAGATGTTGCGGGAGCGGCAATATTTTTAATGCTGATGCCGTTGCTTAAGGCAGCCGTTGTTAACCTGGTACCCTCTAGAATCTAGAGTCTATAGAGTTTGGAAGATGGCCTTTATGACTAAACGTACAAATCAGTAAAAGGTGAGAGAAAGCAAATAGAAGAGAAATATATTGAAAAATGAAGCTTTTTTATACTATGCTGGTACTGCAAGGTACAAGAACAAATAAATCTGTATTCTTTATTAGGAGACATTTAGAAGCTACAGAAAACTATACTTTTTATTACAGATTAAGCTCTTTATTGGGGTGTTTTAAATAAGGTAGAAATGTGTAATCTAAATATTCTTGCATTTATATACATTATATTTATTAAATCAACATTTGTCGATATAATATTAAGTTATTTGCAAATAAGTATTATTCTACACATCAGTTGTGTATGCCATATTGTCTTGCTATGCTACTTTTTGTAAGCTACCTGGAAAACTTGATGATCTATTACAATTAAAAAAAAATTACATTAAAGTGTTTTCATTCATTCAAAAATAAAACACTAAATGAAAGTAACGGTGTACAGATGGGCTTGTGTGTGGTTTTTTAAAAAAAAGTCTGGGTTGTTTTTAAATGTTTTTCTAGAAGAAAGGCCCTCTTTGCTGCGTTCATCCTCTGCAGGAAGCCTGGAAATCAGACATACGGCCTAAATTAAGGGTGTCAGAGAGTCAGTCATAACATTTGAACTTCCTCTGCAATTTTCAGATTGTGCTATGACTTCCCAAGAACATTCCTTCACTCACCTGTTTCTAATTTACTACTACTCCCACTCCCCGGTTCTCAACTCCAGAGCAAAACAGTCTCTTGTTCTCTTCGGACTGATTGGATTTAGATCCGTTCATATTATTAATCTTTAGTCCAAGAATAGGATTTTCTTTTCTTTTTTTAAAAAAGAAAGTTACATTTGGATTGCTACCTCTCTTTATCAAGTTCAGCAAATTCCATTTCTAGCAACGTTTATAAGCAGGCAATAACATCCCTCTGTCTGCAGCAGCAGGTACGCTGCTTCCAGATACAGAGGTTCTACTTAGCATTTATTTATTTATTTATTTGATTATGTCCCGCCCTTCCTTCCAGTAGGAGCCCAGGGCAGCAAAGCACTAAAAAAGTCACAAAAACATCCTTTAAAACATTAAAACAAAACATCCTTAAAAACATATTAAAACAAAACATCTTTTTAAAAAAGCATTAAAAACATCTTTTATTAAAAAAAGTTTTTTAAAAAGTATTAAAAAGCACTTCCAACACAGATGCAGACTGGCTAATAGAAGGAGCTTTGGATAAGGAAGCCTTCCACAACCTGATGCCCTCCAGATATTTTGGACGATCGGTCCCAGCCAAGATAGCTAGTGGTTACGGATGGGTGTGAGTTGTAGTCCAAAATACCTGGGGGGCCACTAGGCTGAGGAAGGCTGAGTTATGTGGAGTTCATAGAATCATAGAATAGAAGAGTTGGAAGGGGCCTATAAGGCCATCAAGTCCAACCCCCTGCTCAATGCAGGAATCCAAATCAAAGTTGATAGAAGTTGCATTTTATTTATATTTTTAAAATAATTAAGAGCCATGTCTTCTGTTAAGAACATAAGAATAGACCTGCGGGCATCCTGGACTCAAAGTGGCCAACCAGATGACTGTGGAAAGGCTGCAAGGAGGACCTGAGCACGGGGAGCACTCTCCCTTTCTGTGGTTTCCAGCAAGTGGTATTCAAAGGTACTACCTTTGACCGTGGAGGCAGAGAGTAGGAGCCACTGATAGCCTCTATCCTCCATGAATTGGTCTAACCCTCTTTTAAAGCCATCCAGATTGACAGCCATCACTGCATCTTGTGAGAACAAATCCCATAGTTTAACTCTGCGCTGTGGGAAGAACTTTCTTCTGTCTGTCCTGAACCTTCCAACACTCAGCTCCATTGGCTGTCCACGAGTTCTGGCGTTATGAGAGAGGGAGAAAAACTTTTCTCTGTCCACATTCTCCATGCCACACATAATTTTATACACTTCTATCATGTCACCTCTTAGTCATCCTTCCTCTAAACTAAAAAGCCCCAAATGCTGCAACCTTTCCTCATAGTGAAGTCTCTCCAACCCCTTGATTATCTTGCTTGCCCTTTTCTGAACCTTTTCCAACTCTACAATATCCTTTTTGAGCCGACCAGAACTGTACACAGTATTCCAAACGTGGCCGCACCATGGATTTGAATAAGGGCATTATGATACCAGCAGTTTTATTTTCAATTCCTAAGGATCCCTAGTGTGGAATTTGCCTTTTTCACAGCTGCCACACACTGGGTCGACATCATTCAGCTATCCACTACAACCCCCCAGTCTCCTTCCTGCTCAGTCACTATCAGTTCAGACCTCAAGAGCATCTATAAATGAAATTAAGATTTTTTTTTTGCCCAAACATACGTAACTTTATACTTGTTTGACACTGAATTGCATTTGCCATTTTACTGCCCATTCCCTCCATTTGAAGAGGTAAATTTGGAGCTCTTTGCAATCACTCTCTATTTTAACAAGCCTGAATAATATAGTGTCAGGATTGTTCCTTAAGCTGCCCCCCCCGACAAATCATGAATTAAATAAGGCCTTGGCCTTTTAAGTCTGCTACCCGACAGAGCCAAAACACCCAGCGCTAGCAGCCAAGCTCAACAGAAATCTGCTGAGCTGTCTGGCATGAAGTCACCCCAGTCCCACTCCATTGTCAAAGGAACGGCAGTTTTTCTCCCTTTGCCAAGGCAGGATGCAGAACGATCGTGGGGAGGGCACCACAACTCCTCTTGACACGTCCTAATCAGCCTCGCTGAAAAGGTACCTGTCAAATCAAGTCTGATCCAACCTTACCCAACATCAGTGGTGGCCGGTGGCTCCATGTCAGTAGGGCAGTGGAATCCGCTCCAGGATTTAATCCAAACTGTCAAGCTCCTTGAAAGTTCAGACTAAAACCGGGGGCGGATTCTGCTGCCTCACTGACATGGAGGCACCAGCAGCCACTGACCAAAGTGCCATCTGTGGCTCTTTGGATCGAGGAAGAGAAGGCCCCTCTAAACTGAATTATCCAAGTGGTCAAGTTCAGACAACAAAGGAGTGTGCAGGGATGCAATTTTGGTGGGATGTTCCCTAGTCAAAACCACACTCACCCCGGCTGAACAGAATTTTCATTCTGGCAAGACCAACCTTCTCCAGAGACAGGGTACACACTGAGGGTGGCAGTGTGCCCTATATTCAGAGCTTGGAAAAGTTACTTTTTTGAACTTCAACTCCCATCAGCCCCAGCCAGCATGGCCACTGGATTGGGTTGATGGGAGTTGTAGTTCAAAAAAGTAACTTTTCCAAGCTCTGCCTATATTACAGGAGCCAGGTCTATACCTACATCCCATTTAAAGCTAAACAGTGCATAGCTATTTATTTATTCTATTTAAGCTATGGAACTCCCTCCAACAGGAGGCATTCATGGCCTCCAACTTGAATGGCTTTGAAAGAGGATTAAACAAATTCACAGACAATAGGGCTACCAATGGCTACTAGCCAGAATGGCTATGCTCTGCCTCCATGGTGAGAGAACGCTTCTGCATACCAGTTGCTGGGAATCGCAGGAGGGGAGGGCACCCTTGCACTCGGGTCCTGCTTGCAGGTTTCCCAGAAGAGGCATCTGGTTGGACACTTTGAGAACAGGATGTTGGACTAGATGGGTCCCCATTGGCTTGATCCAGCTGAAGAGCTCTCCTTAGGTTCTTACGAGGACAGCATTGACCTTGGTGGCAAAAGCCTTGAAGTTGCCCATCCACAGTGAAGCCCCTCAACAGGAAACTGAGAGGGCCTGTGGATCACCTGTCTTCCCCATGATGACGAGATGGATTGCATTTCTATGAGAGCCAGTGTGGTGTAGCGGTTAAGTTGTTGGACTACGACCTGGGAGACCAGGGTTCAAATTCCCACACAGCCATGAAGCTCACTGGGTGACCTTGGGCCAGTCACTGCCTCTCAGCCTCAGAGGGAGGCGATGGTGAACCCCCTCTGAATACCGCTTACCATGAAAACCCTCTTCATAGGGTCGCCATAAGTCGGGATCGACTTGAAGGCAGTCCACGTCCTTGTCTGCTTAAATTAAATTAAATTTGGCATATGCAAATCGCATGCAAATCTGTCCCCTCTTTTCCTGGGTGCATTTCATCTTTTGTGGTAATGTGTAAGTAGCCATCCTCCACGCACCCAAGGCCAAGAGAAGGGCTTCTCGCGGGCATATCCTTTCCTTTCCCCTCAGGGGGAGAGGCCAGGGCTTCCATGGCAAATACATACCTTTTTTTTTAAAGGCCGGGGCTTTGACGTTGGACAGTAGCACATTGGGACACTGAATCCTTCCCCTCTCAGCACAGATCCATTATGATATTTGTGGTAGGTCTTATTTGATGAGCCCATTTTTGGGTTTTTTTCATTGATCTTTTGAAAATGAAATGGACTGCCTTCAGTTTATTTATTTATTTATTTATTTATTACATTTGTATACCGCCCCCATAGACAAAGCTCTCTGGGTGGTTTACAACAATTTAAAACATTAAAAACAAATATACAAATTTAAAAACATTAAAAAAAAAACAATTTAAAAGCACATGCTAAAATGCCTGGGAGAAGAGGAAAGTCTTCAAGTCGATTCCGACTCATGGCGACCCTACGAATAGCGTTTTCATGGTAAGCGGTATTCAGAGGGGGTTTGCCATTGCCTTCCTCTGAGGCTGAGAGGCAGTGACTGGCCCAAGGTCACCCAGCGAGCTTCGTGGCTGTGTGTGGATTCGAACCCTGGTCTCCCAGGTTGTAGTCCAACCATTGATCTTTTACTTGTAGCTAAAATGTTTTTCCAGCTATCATTTTTTTTAAAAAAATTACCAGTTGATGGTTACATTTTATAACATTTGTATTTCAGTGCATATTTTGTGTTCTGATATATGCAATATACAGAACATCCATTAACAATAAAAGAGAAGTTTAGTGCCATCATACCATAATGAATAATTATTTTCTTCACATTAAAAAAAACAATTTATTAAAAAATAGCAGTATTGTAGTATGGTGTTGGAACACTATGGCTTCATATTTCAAGCACTGACACCGGTCATATCCACACTATACATTTAAAGCACTATCATACCATTTTAAATAGCCATGGCTTCCCCCAAAGAATCCTGGGAACTATAGTTTGTTAAGGGTTCTGCAAGTTGCTAGAAGACCCATATTCCCCTCACAGAGCTACCGTTTCCAGGTTCCCTGGAAAAAAGAGATGGATTGTTAAACCACGCTGGGAATTGCAGCTCTGTAAAGGTAATCTGGGACTAGATAGCCTTAGATAACCCAATGTTCCACTCTCTGTTCCTCCATCTGCAAGATGGGAGATAACGCTGGCTTGCCAGAGATGGGGAAGAAATTTGATTCAGATTGTGTAGGCCTTAAATGCCAACCAAAAAAAACCTGCACTTGGAACTGAGCTCATGGAGCCGCTGCCACTTTGGCTGCATAAGGATCGGCCCTCTCTCCCTGAAATTGGAATTAGCATGATTCCGTTTCAGTTTCTTGGCCCTCGTCCAGGCAGTTACTGATTCCAGGCAACGACCCAGGAATTCCAGTGCCACGCTGGGATTTGAGAAGGAGGAACCGGCTTGTCATCAGCATATTAATGACCCTGAACGCCAAATCCACTGACTAGATCCCCCAGTGGTTTTTAAATGTCTACATAAAAGCATAGGGCAGCGGTTCACAAACTTTTTACCCCCACAGGCCACTTGATTGTTGCTGAGAGTCTCAGTGGCCCACTTCATAAAATAAAAAAACCCTGTCCCCCTGCTACAAGCATCTTACTTTTATATTGTTTGATCTTGTTTTTATTTTATTTACAAATTTATTTGTACACTGCTATTTCGTTTAAAAACATGACAGCAGTTTACAAGAAGTTATTTCATTTTGTTCATGTCAAAGCTGTTTGCAAGTTAAAAAACCAAAAAACAAAGAAAAAAACCCTGTGCAGTAAAATCATTTTTAAAAATACAGTAAAAACAAAGGTCAGCTATTGCAAAAAGACACGTTCTTAATTGTCTGCATAAGCCTGGGGGAACAGAGAGGTTTTCGGCAGACATTTAAAAGTTAAAACTCTAACCCTAACCCTTGAGGCTGGACTACTGCAGTGCGCTCTATGTGGGGCTGCCCTTGGCCCTGGTTCAGAGAGCTTCAGCTGGTGCAAATGCGGCGGCCAGACTGTTGATGTAGGCACATGGCCGACAACATGTGAAATTACTCTTAAAACATCTGCACTGGCTGCCCATCCACTACTGAGCCATGTTCAAGGTCCTTGTATTAATTTACAAAGACCTGAACAACTTAGGTCCAGGGTACCTGAACCCTTATATCCCAGCTCAGTCACTGAGATCATCGGCAGGAGCAGCTCTGATCATCCCATGAATTGGCGAGGCTCACCGGGCCAGGATATCGTGAACATGTCACCTGCTGCTGAAAGAATTGCACTGGCTGCCCATTTGCTACCGGGCCAAGTTCAAGGTTCTAGTCTTGGTGTACAAAGCCCTATACAGCACCCCCACTATCTCTTAGTTATCTATTTCTGTCTAACAAAAATTATATACTGCTTGATTATAACAGTGATTGTTAATGGTGGAGGGGAGACACTTTTGTGAACTGGTACATATATAAAATAATTTTATTTTAAAAAATATTTTTTTTAAAAGGTGGTAAAAGCAAAGCACCAATTCCCTACAGATCAATAGCCGTTTCGGCACATGTAGCAAGTGGTGACTGTGTTGGACACCACAGGTCTAGACAGAAAGTCTTCATCCCAAAACATCTCCTCTCTTTAAAAATTCAGCCCTGACAACATCCCGTAATGCTGTACACTCACAAAAGCTAAGCGAAGAGAGAAGACTCACCAGGACACGGTCTCCAAGCCGGAAATCTTTATCCCCTTTTTTCACCGATCCGCTGTCGGAGAGGTTTGATCCAGATTCGTTCCCTGTCTTCATGGTGCTATTGAGGACGGACTCCCGCAGAGGAATGACACGGGTGGAGAGGGGAGGGGTGGAGGTCCCTGAATGCAGGGACAAGTTCTGCGCCGTCAGGGACTCCACAGAATGGGCATCACTCCCCGATCCCTCTGCGGTGGGCTGGCGGGTCAACTTGGAAGGCCGAGTAAAGATCCCCTGCAAGGGCTGGCACTCAAAATAGCGCATGCCACCCACAGAGCCATCATTTTTCCCAACCGGGTCATCGAGAACGACCCCCGCCCACTGTCCGGGCGCAAACTGGGTCTCTCCCAGATACTGGATCACACCTGGCTTCACTCCATTCACCCAGACACGTTCGCCCACCACAAAGTCACCCACGAAGTCGTCGCCCACCTCGGTGGCCTTGGAGCTTGATGGCTTCTCAGTGGTGGTGGTGGCGGTGGCAGCAGCGGCGACAGCAGCAGCAGTGGAAGACGCAGAGCCCTGTTTGTGCAGAGGTGACCCTGGGAAAAGGGAGAAATAAAGGAATGCAAAAATAAAGCGTCCGAGCAAGCAAGATCCTGAACGGCTGAAACGACGTAGGAGGTTGCCTTACACTGAATCAGACCATTGGTCCATCTAGCGCAATACTGTCTACACTGACTGGCAGCAGCTCTCCAGGGCCCCAGACAGGGGGACATTCCCAGCCCTACCTAGAAATGCCAGGAGCTGAACCTTCTGCATGCAAAGCAGATGCTCTACCTCTGAGCGATTGGTCCTAGAAATAAAGCAAGATTCTGGTCCTCATGGTACTAGATAGAGGGCTGGCTTAAAAAGGGACATAGGAAGCTGCCATATATCGAGTCCACCATTGGTCCATCTAGCTCAGTACTGTTGACACTGACCAGCAGCAGCTCTTCAGGATTTCAGACAGGGTTCTCTCCCAGTCCTACCTAGAGATTCTATTGAACCTGGGACCTTCTGCGTGCAAGGTACAGGCTCTGCCACTGAGCTACAGCCCTTCCTGTAGAGCTGGGCACGTTTACTCCTGGAAAAGAGAAGACTGAGAGGAGGACATGACAGCAGCTTTCAAGTGTCTGCAGAGCTGTCACAAACATGAGATGGAGTAGACGTGTTCTCTGTTGCTGCAGGTGCCAGGACTAGAAGGAAGAGGGTGGAAATTGCAGGGGAGCAGATTAGGGAAGACCTCCTAAAGTCAAGAACTGTTCAACAGTGGAATAGACTGACTCAGGAGGTGGTGGACTCTCCTTTGCTTATTTAAACAGAGGCCGGACAGCCATCTCTTGGGATGCTGTGGCTGCATCCTGCATTGCAGACCCTGATTGAGCAGTGGGTCAGACTAGATGACCGCCATGATCCCTTCCAACTCTAGGATTCATTTATTCTAGCTCATGCTCTGCCCCTTCCAGTTGCCAACAGCTCTGTAAAGGGAGTTTAACTGGGCCTGACAGGTCGCATGGTGGCCAAATAAATGTTTCCTATCTTAAAAAAAAATGCCAACGGCAATGCCTGGAGGTGAACATCAAAAAAGGTGTTATGTTCCAGTGGGTGTCAGGCATCCTTATCAAGGTTTCTGCTCTTATGATCATCGGGGAAAGGGATTCAGAAACACAAGTCACTTTTAAAAAGGCAGGTCTGCAACTGGCAGCCTCTGGCCAAAACAATCTGACCTGCAGGCAAGTGCTGGCAGAAAAACTTGAGGATGGGGTGGGAGAGGAAAGGACAGGACAGCCTGAACACAGCACTGCTGCACCACCACCACCCGCATTTCCCACTGGAAGCGGAATCGAGCGTTTAATCCTGTTATGCCTCTGCGACAGGTCTGTGCCAAAACGGACAGCTGTCAGGCAGAGCAGAACCGCAACTGAGCGGCCTGTTTCCATGGTTATCTGGTCGACGGAGTGAGAGAAAGATGAAGCCTCAGCTGAAAACAACGCAAATATCAGACTCGCTCAAGCAGCCACAGGGAAACATTGGGGGTGGGCTGGGAGCAAGTTCCAACAGTCCTACCGGCATCTACGGGGTGGGTGAGTGCAATCTGCAAACGCAATATTTAAAATGAAATATCTGTGTTTGCAAATATTTGCAAATACATATATTTGCAGGGAAGGTCCATCGCTCAGAGAGCAAGAGCACTTGCTTTGTGTGCAGGAGATCCCACGTTCAGTCTCCACATAGAGCAGGGAAATCTTGGAGTGCTGCTGCCAGCCAGTGTAGACAATATTGAGCTAGATGGACCAACGGTTTGACTCAGTATACAGCAGGTTCCTATGTTCCCCCTTCCCCAGATCATCCCCTTCTTTGCAAAAAGAGTAAGGCCCCATCGGCACGAAACATTTAAAGCACTATCATCCTGGGAACTGTAGTTTGCGAAGGGTGCTGAGAGTTGTTAGGAGAGCTCCCTATTTCCCTCACAGAGCTACAATTCCCAGAGTGGTTTAACAATCAATCTCTCTTTCCAAGGAGCTCTGGAAATGAAGCTACGGGAGGGGAAGAGCGGGGAGGGGGTCTCCTAACAACTCCTGCTTGAGGGCTTCCCATTTGGGCATCTGGTTGGCCACTGTGAGAACAGGAAGCTGGACTAGACTGGCCACTGGCCTGAGCCAGCAGAGCTCTACATGTTTTTGGATGCACCAATCTATTTTATTTTATTCTAGACCTTCACGCGCCGCTTAATCATTAGCATTTCTAATGTGGTGCACACAGAAATATACCACACAGGAAACAAAACAATGGACATCTGTCACCAAACCAAATGCTACCTTAAAACGCCAGGTGGAACGAAAAAAGTATTTGTCATGCCCTTGACGCCCTGCAAGGAGGGTGCCTGCTAATCTCAGCCGCAAGGGAGTTTAACAAGCTTGAACCCACAACACTGAATGCATGGCTTCTAGTACTTACGAGCCGAGCCGTGCGTCCAAGCCACAGAGGACCACCAACGGAGACTCTTCCAAAGATCTCAGCGATCGAGTGGGGATATAAGGGATCAGGTGGTCCTTAAAGTGTTATTTATTTATTTATTTCATTTATACCCCGCCTTTCTTTTCATGACAGAAACCCAAGGCAGCTTACATATGGTTCCCAGATGGTCTCCCATCCAGGCACTGACCAGGCCTGACCCTGCTTCGCTTCAGCAGGGAGCTGGCCTCATGAGTCTTCAGACCACAGCCTGGGACTATGTACCCTGGACTCAAGATGTTAAGGGCCTTGCAAATTAATACAAGAACCTGGCCCAGTTGTGAATGGGAAGCCAGTGCACGCTTCTGAGCACTGGAGTTATGTGCTGGTGGGAGTCTGTCGCCATCCACAGAGTAGCTGAGCATTTTGCACCAGCCGGAGCTTCCAGACCGGGCCCAAGAGTAACCTTACAGACAGTGCATTGCAATAATTGACTCTTGAGGATACCAGTGGATGAATCACTATGGCCACAGGCTGTCCTTGTCCAAAAATGGCCTTAGTTGAGCGTGCGCATAGCCTCATAGCTGCATTTGATACATTGGTAAATCTGTGGCAGCAGCTATTTGTTCACCATAAATTTAAATCATATTTTAAGCACATGGCTTCCCCCAAAGAATCCCAGGAACTGTAGTTTGTTATGGGTGCTGGGAATTGTAGCATCATGAGGGGTAAACTACCAGGGGGAAGGCACAGGTTTACGTGTGCTGTAAATGTATGGTGTGTACACAACCAGCGTTCAAAATCTATAAAGGGGGAAAGGACGTATCATCTGTGTGGCAACCCAACCTGATTTGCTGAACAAGATGGTATCTTCCCACTTCATGTGTAAAATCCAGCTGGACTTGCAAGTGAATCTTACTTCAGCACTAGCAGCTGGACAGCATTTCCATTGCCTCTGGGGGCTGCAGGCACATGGGGTGCAGCGCAGGCTAGCTCAGGAAGTCAAAGGAAATGGGAGGAGCTGCCACTTGATGCAACTGCTTCACTTTGCCCAATGGCAGGGCTCGCCCTATTGAACTTCCTGGAGGAATGCATGGATTTCAAATACAGTTACTTGTACAGTTTCGTGCTTCTCTGAATTGGGCACTGCAATCCTTGGCTCAAAAGTGTTCCAAAATGTGTATAAAAATGTTTATTTTAGACTAGCATGCATATAAAAATGTGTTTCTTATTTTTTAAAAAAAGTTTAAAACTATGTTCTTATGGGTTGGGCTAGATGACCTCCCAGGCACCTCCAACACTATGATTCTAAATGCTGTCCCACTGCGGGACAGCCTTATGACTAGGATAATTAGAGGCTTTTAAAAATACATACTAATAAGTGGTACATAAAAAGCGGGAGGTGGAGATAGAAGGAGGAAACTGTCCATCAACCTGGGAGCTCAGCTGCTCACCATGAAGAATAAAATATATGGTTTTGTGATGCCTGAAACGCAGCCGCCTCCATTAGCTGTTGTTCACAGGAGAACCCAGCCTCCTGGCTTCATGCCTCTTACTTTAGGCACAAAACTATCTGCCCTTTGGTTCCCAGTACTAAGGACTCCTTTAAAAACAGTTTTCCCCCTTTTTATATAAATGTACAATATTTTCCCAACAGTTCTTGGCTCCATGATGCCCAAAACAGTCTCGCAAGTAAATGTTGGAGATGTTATTAACTTAAAAAAAAACCTTCTGCTCAGCCTCTCAGGGTCAAATTAGACTGAGGTTGTGTATACACCAGCCTGCCCCAGGCCTGCGCCACTGTAGCTCAACACCCCTCTGATACAGGCGACACGGGACTAATAAGCCCGCCCACGTGCCCCACCTACCTCTCGTGTTGTGTGAATGATGTGCGTGCACAGTGCCATGCCTGCCATCAACCAAGATGGCAGTGGGGGCGTCAGCCCCTTAAGGAAGCCCCTGCCACCATCTTGGGTGATGGCAGGCATATGCACACACGTTCACACTGACGGGAGTGGTAGGAGGGGAGGGCAGACTTATTGAAGCCCACACTGTCTGTATTTGGGGGGTAACTGGGAGCTGCCTCTTCATGATCCGTGGCAAGGTTGGGTTGCAGGACCTAATACTGCTGCAGGTCATGGAACAAGAGTGCCACTCTCCCACCCTAAGAAGGGGCCCTTAAGGGACCCCTCTGGACCACAGGGTCCCTTAGTCAGGGCCCAACCTGGCCACCCTCTGGCATCGGCCCTGCCGATACATCTAATGCACATTCCTCCCCCCCAAGAATCCTGGGAACTGTAGTTTGCAAAGGGTGCTAGAAATTGTAGCTCTGTGAGGGGTAAACTACAGTTTTGGGGATTCTTAGGAGTGTGCTTTAAATGCAGGTTACATCCACACCAGACATTTATAAGCACATTGAAAGCATACAGTGTCCCCAGGACTTCCGGGAAGGGTTGCTTCGCCTGTGCTGCCTTTGAGACAAGCTCTCGTCTCAGAAGAAGCTTTTTCAGTTTTAAAATCAGTCAGAACGTTTTTTTTTTACTGGTAAAGACTTTCTCCCGGGCAGGGAGAAACGTAGAGATTAACCACAGAAGCTTGTGTTTGTTGGGGGGACTGGATTTCATTAGTTTATGAAAGAAGGTTCAGCCAGCAGCACCGGACGGACTTTCAAACAAGCTCTAACTGATTTAGCGAGACGTTTATCTTTTCTTTAAAGAAAAATGGATTAACAGGCAAGCACCCCTCTTTCTATTTTTATCATCTGGCTTAAATTGTTACAGCAAAAAGAGATTTGTCAATGAATCAGCTATAAAGAATCCCTGGGTGAGTTATAACTCTTCTCTTTCATTCACGAAATTAAGGAGGAAAGAAATCGAAATAGCTTATCTTTGTTTTTATTGCAAAAAGCTGGCCTGGAATTGTGCATTTTAAAGATACAAATGGATGAGGGATTTCTATTCTGAGGAGAAAAAATAAATAAATCTGATTTATGAACTTTTGAGTATTATATGTCTGGGACTATTTTATTTCATTTTGACGAATCTGCTTGTTCTCGATGCCACTAACTGTTTTGATGCTGTGAACTAAATTTGTTTTGCATTCCTGAACAAATAAGAGATAAGGCAGGCTGTGCTGTCTACACTGTGATGTCATCAAGCTTGGAATATTAACCCCTTTGTTGCTGGAATAAGAAGTGGGTTTTTTTTCTTCGTGGTTTTAAGAATGGCAATCAAGAAAGTGGCTGAGATCCTGGAAGTAAATATGTTTCAGAAAATAATGGATGAGATTGAGATAACGAAACAAACCCTGAGACAGGGCAGACAGGAGATGAAAATTGAATTTGGCAAAATAAAGCAGGAGCTTAAAGAAATAGGGGATCTTGTGAGAGAGGAGGTTGATGAGATCAGAGATACAATTGGACAAGCATCAGAAGATGAAAAAAGAAAAATTAAAGGGAAGATGCAAGCCCTGGCGATTGGAACAAATGTGGAACTGGAAAAAGACTTGGAGTTTATGGATATTAGAGATAAAGTTTACTGTTTGGAATTTAGCATTGTCCTTGAAGAAATTAATGAAGATATCAGAGATAAAGTTATCAATATCTTGGATAAACTTCTGGACTGGAATGATGTGATGGAGCTTGACATAGAAAAAATCTATAGAATTAATTACAGATTTGTGACAATAGAAAAACTCTCAAGAGATGTGCCAGTGCATTTCGTAAAAAAGAAGAACAGAGATATGATTTTACAACAATATTTCAGCAACACATTCAGAACTGATGGCAAGGAAATATTTCTGATGAAGGAAATTCCCATCAGACTCTTATTATATGACTATGGCTATGACAGCAAGATTATTATGGGACACTGATAATGGAAAAATGGCTACTGAAATTACTGGACCTAACAGGATTATTATGGGTGCAAGGATGGAAGATGGAAGATGGAATTAACACTGATAATGGAAGAATGGCTATTGAAATTATTGGACCTAATAGATTTGATGAGATGGATTAATTGACATGCTTATTTGGAGAAAAATCGATAGATATATTTCTCAAGGAGTTGAAACCTCTCTTTGACTTTTTGTGGAAAGAATAAAGTGATGTTTATGAGATTTGATGATTAATTAAGATAACTACTGGAGGAAAGTGATTTTGTAATATAAATTAAGAGACAGGTTTGTTATATATTGTAGACCTATAACTGATCTGCGACAAATCGGAAGTCAACATTTTATTTTATTGTTTAATTTGTATTTTTGTTTTGTTTTGTTTTTTGAAAATTTGAATAAAAATTAATGATAAAAAAAAGAAAGCATACAGTGTCCCCCCAAGAATCCTGGGAAATGTAGTTTACACCTCACAGAGTGACAATTCCCAGCACCCTTAACAAACTACATTTCCCAGGATTCTTTGGGGGATGCCATGTGCTTTAAATGTATGGTGTGGATGTGAGAGACTGCATTTCACTATAGCTAACCCCCTACCCCCATAAAGAGAAGCTGAAGAAGGAGTGACTGAAGCAACTCAGGACTTCAGGATATCGGGAGAGGTTTAACCCTCCTCCCCCACTGCAATGCAGTCCTGTATGTATTTATTTTTTTTTTCCGATTTATATTCTGCCTTTCCTCAAGGTGGAGGTATACACGGCTGCTCTGCAGATGTGCTTCTCTGCTGTCATGAAAACACGATGCAGAAGCCATCTCAACAAAATGTACATTTGCTACCGGGCCAAGTTCAAGGTTCTAGTTTTGGTGTACAAAGCCCTATACAGCTCGGGACCAGGATACCGGAAAGACCGTCTTACCCCTTATATATCCAGTCGATCACTGCGCTCTGCAGGTGAGGACCTCCTGCAGATACCATCTTATCAGGAGGTCTGTTCTGCACAATATAGGAAATGGACCTTTAGTGTGGCAGCACCTTCCCTGTGGAATTCCCTCCCCTTAAATATCAGGCAGGCGCAGAGCTTGGAAAAGTTACTTTTTTGAACTACAACTCCCATCAGCCCGATCCAGTGGCCATGCTGGCTGGGGCTGATGGGAGTTATAGTTCAAAAAAGTAACTTTTCCAAGCTCTGGGCAGGCGCCATCTCTGCTATCTTTTCGGCGCCTTTTGAAGACTTTCCTCTTCCAAGAAACCTTTTAAGCTGAGACCTATCCCAGTCCGCGTCTGTGTTAGAATTTCTTTTAATATGTCTTTTAATATCTTTAACCCTTTTTAAAAAAAGACGTTTTTAAAGGTTTTTTTAATGTTTTCAACGTTGTTTTGTTTTAATGTATTTTAAGGTCTTTTTAGGATGTTTTAATGTGTTTTTAGTGTTTCTGTTTGCTGCCCTGGGCTCCTGCTGGAAGGAAGGGCGGGGTGTAAATAAAATAATAAATAAATAATAAAATAAATAAACAAAATCGTCTTGGCAATCGTTTCAGAACCGGCTATTTCATTCTTACATTTGTATCTCACAAATGTACACAAAGCTGAGAGGGTGTGACTCGCCTAAAGCCACCCAGGTGAGCATCCTAGGTGAGCGGGGGATTTGAACCCTGACCCCCCCCAAGTCTCAGCCCAACACTATAACCATTGCAGTACATTCTAGTAATATTAGGCTACCGTTGTTCCCAGGGCTAGTAACAGCTTGAGCAGGGGGCAGGCATTTATGTCAGGTCCCAGTCAGGGGAGTCCTCATTGCAGAAAGACCAGGAGGCTCTGGTCTTCGACCCAGCCCTGGCTCATGCTCTGTCTGAGGGTGAGGGGCAGGGTCCTAAGATGAGGCCCAGGATGGACCGTCTGCACCCAGGCCAAGCTTGGCCTCTGACATCGAGGCTGACCAGCCCCTGAGCCCAAGGGAGAGGCACGGCCTCCGACACCAGATGGAGACTCGGCCCATCCAGAGGAGCGCCCGACTACAGGCCCCTCAGGAGTAAAGGTCTGGCTGCAGGTGATCCACGGGAGTCAGCTGAGGTTTGGGGTGTGGTTCAGCAGCTCCGGCATAAAAACCCCAGTGCTAGGCTGGAATGGCTGCTGGAACAACGTCTACACTCCGGCTCTGTACCTGACCAGTCTATAGATTGCCTGTGGAGCCCACCTGTCTCTTGCCTTGCCCCTTGCCTGGGTTGCTTACAGACAGCTTGGCTTCTGACCCTGGACTTCTCGATTCTTGCCTGACCCCCTTGGTTTTGAGGTAGGCTCTTGACTCTTACTTCAGACGGCCCCTGCATACTGCTCCTGTGCTGCCCTCACTTCTGTTTCCGCTGGGGAGTCTCTCATCTCCGTAAGCAGCGCGGTGAGAACAGGACAATTTATCATCATGACTGTGGCATGGGGATAGGAGGGTTAAATCCTTCTTTCTGTAAGCTAGCTTTAAAAAAAACCTCCCAAGATGGCTCCTGAAAGGCCGTGCATGAATTAAAACTTCCTCTTGTCTGTCCTGGCACAGGGAGGGGTGAGAAATTTGATTCAATGCTGTTCATATTTGAAGCCGATCAAATTTGCACTTTCCAAAACCATACGGGAACTGAAACACAGCCACCCTTTGAAATTTGCACTTATTCAAATTTTGCAGTGCAGTTCACCAACCAAACAGTGTTTACAAAAATGTATACATTAAGGGAAAGTGTGCATAAAAATGACTATACGAGTAAAAATAACATGCATTATTGGATGAGAAATGGCTTGCAAAAATGTGCACATTAGTCAAAACTGCCTACGAAAATGTGTTTATTAGGAGAAATTTGCACTAAAACACTAGACAATTTTCATGAGGATTTTTTTAAAAAAAATCACAGATTGCTGCAGAAATGTGGAGAACTGAATTTAAAGATTGGAACCATCAGAAATTGAGAGGAGCCAAACTGACAGATCTTTCCATCCCTAGTGAGTCTCCCAATGTTCAGCTACATTCGGATGAGCCCAGGTTCCAGTACTATAAAAGATGGAGAGAAACTCTCTATCTACCTTGTCAACCCCATACATAAATTTTATGAACGTCTGTCATGTGATGCCCCCTTTCTTACTCCCCCCCCCAATCTAAAAAGCCTCAAAAGGTTGTACCCTGGGAATGTCACAGGCTCCTTTTGAACACGTACCTACAACAATTGTAAAACTTCATTCCAGCACCCCAGCCTCAGTAAATCTAATCTTGCACAACAATCTTAATAGGCAGGCCACCCCAATTTCCTGGCACAAGGTTTCAGCAGGGTGGTGGTGTAGAAATTAGCCATCAAAAGCAACACAAAAAGAACCCTTTAACAAAGGATACTTGATCAGATAAAGTGATTTTGCTTGCATTGCTTCTAGAAGATACGCTGGTGTCTGTTATTACTGAACAGTGAGGGGTTTTTTTTATAACGAGTGTTGCAAACAGAGTTGAATTTCCTGACAATTGGGGACACACAACAGACAGGAGTGGATCAGCAGCTGGCTGTCATCCATTATCCAAGCATCAATCCAAGCAGCCAATAAAAAGCTGCATTTTTTTTCCAAAAAATTGACCAGAAACTGTAAAGAGCCACAGTTCGTTAACAGCAATAAAGAGCCAATTGTACACAATTCACTTCATGCCCTGGAGATCAACAGTTTCATTGTACCAACCACCCCCAGCTATTTTAAAGGGGGGTGGAGAGAGAGTTTTGAAAAGAAAAGCCTTTCCTTCGTTCAAGAATTTCAGGACAGAAACAAAATACAAGGAGAAGTTTCTGATTCAGTATATTAAAAGTACATATTTTGAAAACAGGATCATTCTACAGAAAAAAGATGGATTGCCCAGGGATCTTTCAAGCTGCACCTGCAGATGTAGCAGTGCTTTAGAATATGCTCGTTTCTGCTGGAGATGGGCAAGTCTACCTAGTTCGGTTGCTCATTTTTCTTTGTTCAGTTCTCTATAGTTCCTATCAGGATTTTAGTGTGAATTTCTCCTAAAAATACACATTTTTGCAAAGCTGTTTCCCCTAATCTAATGCATTTACGTGTGTTGTTTTCATTAATGCCGCCCTGGGCTTGTACTGGGAGGAAGGGCAGGATATTATTATTATTATTATTATTGGATGAAAGTGGCAGAGAAGAGGGCCTTATACGAGGGCCCACCCTCACACCTCTTGATGGAATAGCAACGTTTCTCCAGTCCAGCCAGGAGGGGTATGGAAAAAGCGGCCCAGGCACAGGACAAGTCGAACATCATTGCTCAACAGTAAGGCACCCAGGCTCTTATCAGTGTCTCCATTTTCAGCTCAGAAATGTCGGCAAGCCAGCCGGTTTCCTGTTCTAGTCGGCTACACTCCGATGCCACACCAAACTGTTCTGCCTGGATGCAGAAATGGAGAACTTCCCATTCCCCGGTTTGGGCAAACCATGGGCCTGACCGGTTTGGACAAAACAGCTAGCTACTATTTTGGGGGTCATGAGTTGGTTCAGTGGTTGAAGTATAGCCCAGTGCTGTACCTCTAGCATTTATTAATGAAAAGGCACTTTTCCCAACATTTGATTTCATAAGTGGGAAATTAAAATAAAGATGCAACCCTGCACATGCTCCCTTAGAAGTTAAAATATGTTCCATATCCGGAAAAAAAGAAAAACATCAACAGCAGGAAACAGACTTGCATGCACTCAAAAAGTATCCAGGGGGAAAGGAATTTTCTGACACTTTTCCCTGCAGATAGTTTCTAACAACAATCTGCTGCATCCAATGTCATTAATAATCAACTGCAAGCCCTGCCCCAGCCATTGGGTGAACTGCTGTGATGTCAGAGAACATTCGCTAAAAAATCACAACTCTCTATGTTACCTTGAGTCTCAGGCTAGGGTTTCAAGGGGATGAGAAAGGGTAACAGATCTAAATAAATATTTTTAGTGAACATAATGAATTAGTTAGTGATGGGCCTACAAGGATCAGGTTTATTTTGCAGCAGACTGATCTGGATCATTAGCCTGGCCTACTGAGAAACTCCCACGATTCCAGAGAGCTTTCACCAGGACTGTGACTGGACATGTTTGCTCACCTTCTTTTGTGGCTGCGGTGGTGGAGGCTGCTGTGGTCGCGGTACCTCCAGGGCGCCCCACAGGGCTGGGGTGCTTCCCAGCCCTCCCGGGAATTTTAAGTCCGCTTGGTTTTAGCATCTTTGCCCAGGTTTGTGGTTTAAGCCAAGGGATTCTGACCAACCGCCGATCAATTACTTGGTGTCACAATGTCGGGCATCTAGGCAACGGGCCCTTTCATCTCTCTTCATCTGTCTGGGGAGAGAGAAAAAGAGAAACATTCAGGGAAAGGAAAAAAATACCAGCGACAGAAGGTAAATGTTAAACCTTTGCCTGACACAAGGTGGGATTAAGTTACCATGTGCTCCAACAGTTTCCAACTTGTATCATCCCTCACCATTGGCCACATCGGTTGGTGCTGATCAGGGGCATACAAGCCCATCAGCATGAAAGGGGAGTGTGTTAGCCACTCAGAAGAGTCTTCTCACTTGGCTAACAACATGCTTCCTTACCATTTCTTGCTGACTGGAGCCACTCAGAGTCAGCAGAGGTGAGTGAGCCACAGAGAAAACCCTTCTCAGTAGCTAGCCCACGCTGATGGGCTCCTAGGGTAAGTGAGAAGTGAGCTTCATGGCAAAGTTCCTTGGTCTCCCAAATTCTGGTCCCACATTTGGCTTCATTTCAGAATTCTGAAAATCAAAAGGTTTCCAGCAATGTTTAGCCCCCACAGAAAGAGCCTACGCACACAGCAGTTTTATTCTGGTTCTATAATTCTAATAATAATAAGTGCAGAAGAGATGGTGAAACTGGGGTGGGGTGGGGGTGGCATGACTCTCATGAAGGGTCTCTGCACTTCTGAATTTGCCACTACACTACCGGGGTGGATGGTAGTCCAATGCCTTTTTTAGGCCGATAGTTGGCTTATTAGCAGATCATCAATGGGAACCAATGGTTAGATTTTTTTCTTCTTGAATGAGAAATCTGTAGAAGGCAAGGGTTCAGGAACCGTAGAGGATGGAGAAATGCAATTTTAAAATTGGAATGAAGAATGTGCTTAATGGAGTTTCTAGCTAAAACTGAGGCACAAAAGTGTACATGTTAGGAAGCCAATTCAGGGCTTTTGAGGGTTGCCTCCATTACGCTCAGCTGCTACTTTTCCAAATATTGTTGTTGTTGTATTTCTACCCCGCCTTTCAGCCAAAAGGCCCTCAAGGCAGCTTACAAAGAAAACACAAATATAAAAATACATCAATACATCAATACATCAAAATACATCAATAAAACAATACAATTTATAGTAGCCAGGATTTTCCAAAATGTACCAAGAATCTCTATTAAGGATAGGTGAATCTGTTAGTTTTGGTTTCCTCAGTTTCTCATTTTTCCAGTCTTAAACTCAGTTCTCCATATTTGCATACGAGTTTGCAACTTTAAAAAAAAGTCTTCACAAAGTTCATCGTATTTCAGTGCAAATTTCTCCTAATACGCACATTTATAGGCAATTTTGCCTAATATACACATTTTTGCAAAGCAGTTTTCCCTAACATAATGCATTTATCACTACTATATACTGGTGTAAGCACATGCATTTTTTGGTATATATACTTAGCTGCAGAACTGCATTGCAAAATTCGGAGATGGGTGGATTTCGAAGGGTGGCTGTTCCAATTCTCATATTGTTTCAGAAAATGTGAACTAGGTACGTTCGCCTTCAAATGTGATATGAATGGAATTTCTCCCCTGTCCCTAACCATGGGTGCAAATTTCAAAGGAATTTCAAAGTGCTTTGGTTTGCACATTGTTCCAGAAAGTGCAAATGAGGTAGGTTCGCCTTTACACATGAACTGAATCTGTTGCTCTGATCCAAAGACAGTGAGACCCTGTAGATCTAAACCTGGAATTTCTCACCCCTCAGAAGCAGATTAAATTCCAAAAAGGGCAAACCATGCTGGGATTCTCCCAGTCGGACCTGCCCACCCTTTCCTAAGTCAGCCACTACAACTCAAAACACTGCCAAAAGTCTCCCTCATCAACTCAGCTTGGGCCAAAATCCTTGACTCATGCCTTAATTGCTTCCTGTCTCTTGGCTACCGCCATTCCTGCTTTTATGATACTTTTAAAATATCTCCTTTCTTGACTCCAGGTTTGCTCGTAAGCACCAAGCAGAAGGCAAGGCCAAGAGATGGGGAACTTGTGTGGCCTTCATCTCCCATCAGCCCCAGTCAGCATGGCCAAGGGACAATTGTAGCCCTTCCTTTTTTTTTTCATTAATTTTTATTCAAATTTTCAAAGACAAAAAAACAAAACAAAACAAAAACAATTAAACAATAAAATAAAATGTTGACTTCCGATTTGTCGCAGATCAGTTATAAGTCTACAATATATAACAATCCTATCTCTAAAATTATATTATAAAATCACTTTCCTCCAGTAGTTATCTTCATTAATCCTCAAATCTCATAAACATTATTTTATTCTTTCCACAAAAAGTCAAAGAGAGGTTTCAATTCCTTGAGAGATATATCTTTCAATTTTTCTCCAAATAAACATGTCGCTTAATCCATCTAATTCAAATCTGTTAGGCCCAATAATTTCAACAGCCATTCTTCCATTATCTATATTAATTCCATCTTCCATCTTCGATAATCCTGTTAAGTGCAGTAATTTCAGTAGCCATTCTTCCATTATCAGTATCCCATAATAATCTTGTTGTCATAGCCATAGTCCAAGTAAACATATCAATTAATCCATCTAGTCAAATCTGTTAAGTCCAATAATTTCAATAGCCATTCTTCCATTATCAATATTAATTCCATCTTCCATCTTCAATAATCCTGTTAAGTCCAGTGGTTTCAGTATCCATTCATCCATAATCAGTATCCCATGATGATCTTGCTGTCATAGCCATAGTCATATAACAAGAGTCTGATGGGAATTTCCCCCATCACAAATATGTCCTTGCCATCAATTCTGAATATGTTGTTGAAATATTGTTGTAAAGTCACATCTCTGCTCTGGGTGCATCTCTACTCTGTCACATATTTGTAGTTAATTCCATAAATTTTTTCTATGTCAAGCCCCATCACATCATTCCAGTCAAAAATTCTGAATATGTTGCTGAAATATTGCTGCAAAGTCATATCTCTGTTCTTTTTTTTTAGAAAATGCACTGGCTCATCTCTTAAGAGTTTCTCCACTGTCACATATCTGTAGCCAACTCCATAGATTTTTTCTATGTCAAGCTCCATCACATCATTCCAGTCCAGAAAATTATCCAAGACATTGATAACTTTAGTTGTAGCCCTTCCTGATATTGTTGGACTACAAGACCCCCATCTCTTGGATAGACCATTGTGGCCAGGAATTGTATAAAAGCCAACACTTTTCTTTATTTTGGTCAGGTCAGGTCAGGTCACATCAGGTCAGGTCAATGGCTACTAGCCATGATGGCTGTGCTCTGCCACCCTAGTCAGAGGCAGCATGCTTCTGAAAACCAGTTGCCGGAAGCCTCAGGAGGGGAGAGTGTCCTTGCACTCGGGTCCTGCTTGCGGGCTTCCCCCAGGCACCTGGCTGGCCACTGTGAGAACAGGATGCTGGACTAGATGGGCCACTGGCCTGAAACAGCTCTTCTTATGTTCTTATGTTCTTAAACTTTCATTGCTTATGGCCAAGGCCTTGCAAAGTACAAATAAGCTACATATATTTTTAAAAGATCCAGACTTGATACATAACAAATCACATTTATAAGTACAAATGCTGTAATTAATATTTTGTAAGCCTCTAAACCGTCACTCTGCAGTTTGCTCGGCCACAGACAGGTGGCACTGCAAACTGTAGCGTGGGTGAGCCACACTGGGGTCAAGCTGGGGGGGGGTTGAAAGAAGGCGGGAGGGAGGCCAGTAAGTGGCCTAGGTGACACCATGACAGCCTAGATGCACTGCGCAGTAGCATATAACAAGTGGGGCAATGGCGTTTGATGTGGGGGGTGGCAAACGGGTCAGGCAGCAGCTTAGGCACACTGCGCAGCAGTGGCATCCAAGGAGGGGGTGCCTGCACAGGGCAGCAGTGTGGGCCTACAGCAGCGCAGGAACAAGCAAGACAAGAGGGCCCATGATAGCTGATGTGCACCGATGTCTGGAGGCACTGGGGTATTGTGAGGGGGCTGGGGATGTCTGGGGGACAGTGCGCAGGGGCGATGCCCCTAGTGTGTGTGTGTGAGTCACAGTAAACAAAGGCCAGAATCAAGTAATTTTTGAAAGTAAATAATAGCCAGAATCAAGAATTAAAAATGGAAATGGACTGCCTTCAAGTTGATCCTGACTTATGGTGATCCTATGAATAGGGATTTCATGGTAAGCAGTATTCAGAGGGGGGTTACCATCGCCTCCCTCTGAGGCTAGTCCTCCCCAGCTGGCTAGGGCCTGCTCAGCTTGCCACAGCTGCACAAGTCAGCCCCTTCCTTGTCCGCAACTGCCAGCTGGGGGGCAACTGGGCTCCTTGGGACTATGCCGCTTGCCCACGGCTGCACAGGTGGCAGGGC
Source organism: Rhineura floridana (assembly GCF_030035675.1). Lineage (NCBI taxonomy): Eukaryota > Metazoa > Chordata > Lepidosauria > Squamata > Rhineuridae > Rhineura > Rhineura floridana. Next base: position 5,894,531 of record NC_084500.1, on the reverse strand, counting down.
ACGAAACTCCTGAGCCACTCAGTGTGGGGGTGATGTTTAGCTAGCCCTTGACACCCAAGAGACAAGAGCGGGGATCGGAACTCACAGACTCTGGACTCCCAGCCAGGCTCTCCTCCCCACTGTGCTATACCAGCTGTATTAAAAACAAAACACCCCTAAGCAATCAAATGCCTGGGAGAAGAGAGAAATTTTTACCTGGTATTGAAAGGGCATGGTGGCCCACACACAGTATGGCAGGGTACCAAGCCAGCCAGAACTTGCAGGACCCAAAGCGACCTCCCCACCTCCCTAACAGAGCTGCTTATAAACCTGAAATAAAGACAGCTGTGTCCTTAAAGAAAAAGCGGGCGGAATAACTATTAAGACAGGATCAAGGAAAGAGCACGCCAGCTTCCCAAGCAGCAAATCATCCCTGAGAGCTGGGGGGGGGGGAGGTGACACCAGAGTTCCGCAACAACTTTGCCAACAGAAGATGCTTGAACTTGGCTAGAGGAAGCCTGAGACTGCAACGCCGAGGCCGGCTCCCCTGAAAAGCTATCGCCCGCCATTCAGAGAAGGCAGAGAGGTTGGAGCTTGCTTACCTAATGAAGAGTTTCCAGTGCATTCATGCGTGGAGCTGGCGGCTGCAGAATCCCAAAAGAAATGTACTCTCACGGGCAGTTCTTCCCCTCCTCTGCCCTGCTTTCTGGCATGAATCACTGCAGACCAGCCTGCAAGAGGAATGGATTCTCCACCACCCACCCACCCCCTCTCCCTTTCTTTCTCTCTCTCTTTTAAAACAGGAAGTGGGAAACCACAAGGCAACATCAGAGTAAGTGCCGAAGGACTTTGTGCCATAAAATGCACTTTTGCACAGACACACTCAGAGAGGAATTCTAAGCCCTTGAAAAAGAACGCTCTCAGCGACGCCTGCGTAGACGCCGCAGAGAGGGATGTGAAAGGGGATGTCATCTAGGGCCAAATGCCATTTTGCAAAATGGGCAATGCTATTGTTGTTGTTGATGATTTCTACCCCGCCTTTTGGCCAAAAGGCCCTCAAGGCGGCTTACAAAAAATAAACAGAAATATAAAAATACATCAATAAAAACAATACAATATACAAAAAGCAGCAGTTACAACTTCCAATAAAAATACATTAACAAGCCACAAAGCGAAAATCAGAAGGGTAGCAGTGAACTTTGACCAAGTGCTCCTTGAGGTCTTTGCAGCTCTTGAACTTCTCTGGACAGCTCTCCACCAGGCACTGGTACACGCTGTGCCTCTCTGCCATGACCTGGAAGAGGGAGTCGAGCCACTCCAGAACGTGACGCTCTAGTAGATGGGCGGAAATTCCCATAAAACTTGATGGCTATTTGCAGACAGAACTTCATCGCTAGCTTGAAAGAGGTCAACAAAGCCAGCGTCTGCATCCGCAATAGTGGTTTATAAAAACAGGACTTTTAAAAAAAATGTATATATGGACGAACTTCTGTTGTTTTTCTTGATTGAATGCCCCGTCGTGAATTTTAGATTGTAGGCCACATGGGGCAGAGACTGGCCCTCTTAGATGTAATAAAGAGCCCTTCAAACAGAAGGAGCAACGACAACAAATCATTCAACAGCGCACACTGTTTTCAGCAATAGCTTGCAAAATCAGATTCCTCAAACTGAAGGCTTGCCAGGACTACAGTCACAGGAAAGGGGCCTGGGAGGGGACTACAGACGGAGGAGACTTTCAAGTCTGTTTGCATTTAAAGCCGAATCTATCAAATTTGGACTTTCCAGAACAATGTGGGAAGTGACACACCTTAAATATATTTATGAAAATAACATACACAGCACTACAATTCTCACAGTGGCCCTCTTCCTGGGGACTAGACTACAACTCCCATAAGCTCCAGCCAATGGGGAATTGTAGTTCAAAACATCGTTAAGGAATCAGATTGGGGAAGGCTAGGATAGAGCAAAGCAGGTTACTCAAGCCCATCTGCACTATACATTCAAAGCAGTACAATCCCACTTTAAACAGTCCTGGCCTCCCCCAAAGGACCCTGGGAACTGCGGTTTGTGAAGGGCACTGAGAGTTGTGAAGAGACCCCTCTTCCCCACACAGAACTACAATTCCCAGAGTTCCCTGGGAAGACGGATTGATTCTTAAACCACTCTGGGCACTGTAGCCCTGTGAGGAGGACAGGGGTCTCCTAACGCCTCTTGGCACCCTTAAACTGCAGTAACCAGGATTCTTTGCAGAAAGCTGTGACTGTTGAAAGACTGCTTTAAAAGTAGAGTGCAGTTTGGACAGCTTACAAATGTGCTGGGCTACATATTTTTTTTATGCCTTGGCTCCTCTGCAACATCTCCTTGCCCACCAACTTGCTTCGGCAGTAGTATAGCAGCAAATTCAGAAGTGCAGGGTCCCTTAACGGTAGTCACAGCCACACAGACCTTTTTTCTGTTTGCTGCTGGTTTGAGAATGAGATCCTTGTTAATGCCTTCTCCCATAGCAACAGCGATACCTAGGAGCCAATAAGCATGAAAGCGAGAGGGTTAGCTGCTGAGAAAAGTCTTCTCAACGGCTGCCTCAGCTCCTTTTACTCTTGATTGACTCCAATCAGCAGGAAAGGACAAGGAAGCATGTTAGAAGACTCTTCTCAGTGGCTAACACACTCCCCTTTCATGCCAATTGCCTCATAGGATGGAGCCATAGGGACCCTGCTCTCAAAAAGGTAAAGGATCTAAGACCCCTCCCCCAAGACCCTGGACAACCACACCCCTGGTCTACGGACCTGCATTCACATCAGCCACTGCTGCCATGAGAGATCTAGCTCCTAATCTCATAGAGGCTGCATTCATACATGATCAAAACAATGCAGTGATTACTAGGAGCCAACATGGATTTATGAAGAACAAACCCTGCCAAACTAATCTTATCTCAATTTTTGATCAGGTAACCTTCCTTGTAGACTGTGGGAATGCTGTCGACGTAATATATCTCGACCTCAGCAAAGCTTCTGACAAACTGCCCCATGATATTCTGATTAGCAAGCTAGCTAAATATAGGCTGGATGGAACAACTATCAGGTGGATCCACAGTTGGCTCCAGAATCGTACTCAAAGGGTGCTTATCAATGGTTCCTTTTCAAACTGGTTGGAAGTAACAAATGGGGTACCACAGGGCTTGGTCCTGGGCCCAGTGCCCTTCAACTTTTTATTAACAACTTGGATGAGGAGGTACAGAGCATGCTTATCAAATTTGCAGAAGATACAAAATTGGAGGGCACAGCTAATACCGTGGAAGACAGAAACAAAATTCAAAGGCACCTTAATAGGCCGGATCATTGGGCTGAAAACAACAGAATGAAATTCAACAGGGATAAATGCAAAGTTCTACACTTAGGAAAAAGAAACCAAATGCACAGTTATAAGATGGGGGATACTTGGCTCAGCAATACAATATGCAAGAAGGATCTTGAAATTGTGGTTGATCACAAGCTGAATATGAGCCAACAGTACGATGTGGCTACAAAAATAGCAAATGGTATGTTAGGCTGCATTAACAGAAGCATAGTTTCCAAATCACGCGAAGTATTAGTTCCCCTCTATTCAGCACTGGTTAGGCCTCATCATTACTGCATCCAATTCTGGTCTCCGCACTTCAAGAAGGATGCAGACAAACTGGAACAGGTTCAGAGGAGGGCAACAAGGATGATCAGGAGACAGGAAACAAAGTCCTATGAGGAGAGACTGAAAGAACTGGGCATGTTTAGCCTGGAGAAGAGAAGACTGAGGGGGAGATATGATAGCGCTCTTCAAGTACATGAAAGGTTGTCACATAGAGGAGGGCCGGGATCTCTTCTTGATTGTCCCAGAGTGCAGGACACGGTATAATGGGCTCAAGTTGCAAGAAGTCAGATTTCGACTGGACATCAGGAAAACCTTCCTAACTGTTAGAGCCATAAGACAATGGAACCAATTACCTAGTAGTGGGCTCTCCGACACTGGAGACATTCAAGAGGCAGCTGGACAACCATCTGTTGGGAATGCTTTGATTTGGGTTCCTGCATTGAGCAGGGGGTTGGGCTTGAGGGCTTTGTAGGCCCCTTCCAACTCTACTATTCAATGATTCTATGAAACCAGTGTTACTGAGTTCTCTAAAGGGCTACTCTGGAAGAGGCCCCCTTCACTTCTGAGCTGTTCCAACATGCTTTTTGTGCAGAAGAACATTGCCAGAAGGAAGATAAAGATGAAGATAAGATAAAGGAAGAGGTATGACATCTGCCTTCAAATAGCTGAAGGGTTGTCACACAGAAGCAGGGTTATTCTCTGTTGCTCCAGAAGGCAGGACGAGAATCAGCCGGGAGAAATTGCTGGGAATCAGATTCTGCCTAAACTTTAGGAGCAGTTTCCTCGGGGTCTAATATACGCATGGCCTCTACATGGGGCTACCCTTGAAGACAACTCAGAAACTTCAACCATCCCAACATGCAGTGGCCAGATTACTGGCTGGGATTCCCCTTAGAATTCATATAACCCCGTTATGAAACAGTTGCATTGGTTGACAAGGGCAGGTACCAGAAAATGGGAAATGACCCTGGTGAACTATATTTTTCAGAGTTAGGCACACGGAAAGCTGCCTTATACTAAGAACCTTGGTCTGCCTAGCTCAGTATTGTCATCCCTGACTGGCAGCAGCTCTCTAGGGTTTCAGGAAGGGGACGCTCCCAGCCCCACCTAGAGTTGCCAGGGACTGAACCTGAGACCTTCTGCATGCAAACCACTGAGCTACTGTGGCCCTTCACCAGGCAGGGAAAAATTCCAATTGTACTGCAAACTTAGTGTTGCCGCAGCAGGACAAAGAAGAATTTCCCCTTCCGCACAATTCTTTAAAACAGAGGTGGGGAGCTTATGGCCCTCCAGAGTTGTCAGCCCATCAGCCCCAGCCAGTATGTCCTGCGGTCAGGGATGATGGGAGTTGTAGTCCAAAATAGGGATCGGCCAAAAATTCAATTTAGTTCACATTTCAACCCCAATCGATCAAATTTGCACTTTCCAACACGGTATGAGAATTGAAACGCAGCCACCCATCGAAATTCTCACTTATTTGAATTTTGCAACGCAGTTCGCCAACCAAACAATGTTTACAAAAATGCATTTGTTAGGGGAAAGCATGCCTAAAAATGAATATATGAGCAAAGACAATATACAAAAATGCATAATATGACAAGAAATATGTACATTAGTCAAAACTGCAGACAAAAATGGGTTTATTAGGAGAAATTTACACTAAAATCCCCTTTCGGCCTCTGATTTTGAATCTGTCGAGATGGAGTTGTAGCAGAGAGACCTGATCTTATATGCTGTATCTTAATTTTAATGACGTACGCCGCCTAGAGTGGCCGTTCATTCGGCCAGATAGGCGGCCTAAAAATAAAATTTTATTATTGTTATTATTATCAAGCCAGTTTCTTTGTTACGTTAATGAGTCTGTCAAGTACCTGATCTGCACTTCTAAAGAACTGGTTAAGAGAAGATGTGTTCCCATAGAAAAAACTGGGGTAGGCTTCCCCACACACACAATCCTGGGTGTCAGTGAGTCTGATGTGGGGCTAGGAGCTGGAAAGATGCAAAGAGGTTTGCCCTGCTATCTGTGCTGAATCCAAAGCTATGGCTTTGGAAAGCCTCCCCTAGAAGCCTAATGGGGAAGCAAGGTGTGTTCATGCTGAGAACCCCTCCATCTTACGCTCAGGTTGTATATATATGTGGAAATAAAACCATATGTCCTAAAGGCATCACAATCTTTGCTGACCTTCGTCCCAAGGAAACCAAACTATGCATAAGCACGGGAACCCTGAAAGACTCATAGAATCATAGAATAGTAGAGTTGGAAGGGGCCTATAAGGCCATCGAGTCCAACTCCTGAGACTGGGATGCACCGAACAATATAATTGACAGAAACACTACTTAACTGTGGAAGTCACTTCCTAACTGTGTCTTGAAAATAAAAGAAAAGAAAAGTTCATAGCTTTCACACTCTTCTTCTTCTTCAGCAGCAGCAACTACACGACATTTGAACGGAGGCTTTGGTGTCAAATCACTGAACTAGAATTTATCAGCAGTTTGGTTCCATTTGTTGAGGGCTCAATCCGAACAAAGATTCTCTCTCTTTCTATAAACAGGAATCAAGTTAGGGAAAACAAAACTAAGAAGGTTGTAACATTGTCAGTCACTGTGGGTGAAGACGGCGTACTGGAGGTTAGTCCATTTGGGCAAGTGAAGCACTGCTCCACCAAGCCCAGTCTGCCGACAGCCAGATTCCACTTGCCTGCCTTCTTACTTACAACCAGTCCAGGGTGTGGCGCCCGCTGTCAGCTTTCTCCTTTCCTCTTGACTCAGGTTGCCTTTGCAGAACTCAGCAGGGAAGAGGATGGGGAACAAACTAGAATGAGTTGGCTCTGCTCTGGTGCCACCTACTGTCAGCCTCCCTGCCTTCCGCCCTGCCAGTCCCAATGGACACCAGCAGAATGGTCGCTGTACTTATGTTCTGTGCATCCAAACTTGCATAGTAATGTCATATACTAGTTGCCATATATAATCCCTACATACTAACAGCACATTCATTACCTGAGCACGGAATCTTACGTAGCTAAAAAAAGCACAAGAGGAAAGATACGAGTAGGGTTAGGAGAACCCAAAAGGATAAAAAAATCTTTAGGGAGAGAAGAAGAAAAACCTAGCTGGCCAATGCTGAGCATGCTCAGTGGCCACAGAATGCTTAGTTCTATACAACCTAAACTGTTCTGCAGCTTCAGCTGTTGAGTAGAGAGTTGAGCAAGCAGCCCACATCAAAAGGTGCCATCCGCACCCCAAAGCGATCACCCAAGTTACTAGTCCCTAGGTCTGGCCTTGGACCCACCGCCTCCAAGGGCAGCCTTCCCTAACCTGGTGCCCTCTTCTCCAGATATTTGGACTACAGCTCCCATAGGCTGTTCTGGCTTTGGGACTGATGGGAGTTGTAGTCCAAGCCACCTGGAGAGGGCAGGTTTCAGGGGCGGTTCCCACATGTACCTGTGCCATTGTGCGACTCGGCAGTGCAGCCCATTTCCTACCCCAGAGGAATTTCTGTACAGAAAATTAATCATGTGTTGAGCTTGAATCATGGAGGACTTCTTTGTACGGTGCAGAGTTAAACTACGGGATTCGCTCCTCCAGGAGAAAGGGACAGCCACCAACTTCGATTGCTTTAAAAGATACAAATTCATGGGAAACAAGGTTATCAGTGACTACTAGGCAGGATGACTATGCTCTGCCTTCACGGCATGTATGCCTCATGGCAGTATGCTTCTGACAGTACACTCTTGCACTCAAGTCCTGCTTGCAACCTTCCCACAGGTATTTGGTTGGTCACTGGTTGAGAACAGGATGCTAGACTAGATGGGCCACTGGCCTAATCCAGCAGGGCTCTTTTTACATTCTTAACTTTGCCATCTGAGGGCTGCAAGTAAGTTGAAGAACAGCAGACAGACAGAGGTTGCAGATAGCCAGCTGCAGTAGCGTAACTAGCTTTTCATGTGCCCTGTGCAAGGTTTTATTTTTGGGCCCCTTAATTTTTTTGGGGGGGGAAATAATAAAACAAATACGATATAACAATTGTTTCTAAATAGTTTTCATTTCAGCAAATCCATTTCAGGGGGCCCTTCGTCCTGTGCCCTGTGCCTGTGCACCTGTTGCACCTGCCTAGTTACGGCACTGGCTAGCTGAACCTATGGACAGCTCCCTCGTGGAAGCGACATAAAACAGCCCTTGCAGCCCACGGCAGGTCCCAGTTTGAAGGTGCCAACGTTTCAGACACCAAGATGACAGCGCTGTGGCAATTGCACATCTGAAACGGAGCCACAGCCAACCTGCATCACCCAGGCTGCCACCACCTCTCCATTCACCCTACGCCCGAGTAAGGATGGAAGGATCTGTCCGTTTTGCTTCTCTCCGTTGCTCATTCTTTGTCCAATCTTAAATACAGTTCTCCACATTTCTGCAGGAATTTGCAGATTTCTTAAAAAAATAAAAGTTCTCGTGGAAATTTTTTCAGCATTTTACTGTGAATTTCTCCTAACAAACGCAGTTTTATATGCAGCTTTGACAAACGTACCCATTTCTGCCGCAAACATCATACATTTTCGCATGCTATTTTCAAGAATATATTTATCGTTACAGCCACTTTCCCCGGTTTTATGCAAGTTTGCAAACATTGGTTGGTTGGCGACCTGCAGCGGCGTCACTAGCGGGAGTGCTGGGGGGTGCGGACCTCCGGTGCGCACGTGGGGGAGGGAGGGCGCACACGCGCACTCCAAGCTGGCTGTGGAAGGCCCGTCCCGGCTTCACCGCCAGCGAGCGGGTGCCTGCTTTCCGTCTTGCCCGCCCGCCTCTGAGCAGGAGTTGGCTGCGCCGACCTGGAGCGCTTCTCGGCTCCTTTGCTCGGCAACGGCGCGGGGCGGCTCTGGGTGTCACCCCCCTCAGGGTGTCACCCGGGTGCGGTCCGCACCCTCCGCACCCCGGTAGCGACGCCCCTGGTGACCTGCATTACAGAATTTGGATACGTGCAAATTTCAAAGCATGGCTGTGTTTTGGTTCTCATATTGTTATGGAAAGTGCACATTTGGTGGATTCAGGTTGAAATGCAAACGGAATCTAATTTCTTCTTCATCCCTACTCCTGACTGTTTGGAATCTTCTAGGCTTATACAAACTGTGTGCAGCTACTGTTCCAGTCTTGAGGGGGATGGAAGGCAACGTTTGAGAAATGGGAATTGGGGGTTCAGTCGCCCAAGGTTTGTGGTGGAAGTCCCAGAAGGGAAGCAGGGAGTGCGTTCAGGTCAAAGGCCCACAATATCCACAGAACGAGCAGGAAGATGGAGCTAATAAAGTCTGTTCCTCTTTGGAGGACCTCTTTTGGGGCATGCGCGTGTGTGAGGGGGGTTGGGGCTACAGCCCGTCATGGTACACAAAGACATTTCTTCTCCCTCTAGGTGGTGCTTCTTTTCTGGAGGAAGCAAAAGTAAGGGGAGATATGATGGCAGTCTTCCAGCCCTTGAAAGGTTGTTACACAGAGGAGGGCCAGGATCTCTTCTTGATCATCCCAGAGTGCAGGACACAGAATAATGGGCTCAAGTTACAGGAAGCCAGATTTCATCTGAACATCAGGAAAAAAAATCCTAACTGTTAGAGCGGTACAACAATGGAACCACTGACCTATGGAGGTGGTTGGCTCTCCAACACTGAAGGCCTTCAAGAGGCAGTAAGCTGGCGATTGCTTCCTTGCCGAGGGCAAAATCACCATCACCTCTGGAGTCATCTTTCTGCAGGCACCCTGACCCTCATCCTGGTCTCTAACCAGATCATCCGCAACTTCTACAACCCCTGTCGCGTATGCTTTAAGATGGATTCCTGCATTGGACTCGATGGCCTTAGAGGTACCTTCCAACTCTATGATTCTGTGACAGAAAGATCCTGGCAGCAGGCATTGCGAAAGGGTGGCCTTCCGCTTCACACGTAGTCCTTCTTTATTTATTTATTTATTAATTCATTCGTTCATTCATTCATTTTAAACTATTTCTATCCCACCCTTCTACCCTATAATAGGGCACTTTTTGACATAGCTGGTCACAATTGACTTGGGTGCAGAGTAGACCACATTGGTGGGCCTGTACCTCTCGTCCTCAGGAAGAGCAGGCACTCCCAAAGAGAAAAGGGTCCAGAGGCCATCCAGCTGACATAGAGGGCTGCCCCCAGGTCTCGCTTCAGTGGGTCAGAAATCGTGGGGTTGCGGATGATCTGGTTGGAGACTGGGATGAGGGTCAGGGTACCAGCCAGCAGAAAGATGACTCCGGAGGTGATGGTGATTTTGCAATCGCCAGCTTACTGCTAGTCACCACTTGAGTGCAGCCCATTTTCCTCCTGCCTCCCCTTGGGGAAAGGGTGCAGCATGGAAGGGCAGTCTGCCCCCCCCCCGGGAAAGTTCCTTTAGCTGCCAAAAGAATACAGTCAAATCCAAGGTTCCATCAAGGCTAATTCCATCAAGGCCAGCATGTCGCTCCTTACTCCATGTAACCTCCTTTTAAAAACTTCCTTAGCCAGAGCCCATCACCCATGTCAATTCACCTGGTGAGACACAAACCTGCCGTTGCTTTCCTCTAGGATCACACCTGCTAGAACACCTTATCGACATAGCAAAGAGCTGACACAGAATGTAAGATGGCCTGGTACACTTTCTAGCCCAACCATCTCCTGCTCAGAACAGGAGATCCAGAACTAAAGGTTTCCCACCCAGTCGATGGTGGTCCAGCCTTGGCTTGAAGACCTCAGAGCACCAACCTGACCTTCACATAAACTTGAGCATAAAACCTTCACCGCAGCGTGGCTTCCCAGGGCAAACGCACCATTTAGGCCAGCCTTGGCCAACCTCACACCTTCCAGATGTTTTAAGCTACAACAACCACCCCCATCAGTCTCAGACGGTTGTAGTCCAAACCATCTAGAGGACACCAGGTTGGCCAAGGCTAATTTAGACCAATCAAAAGCCACAAAATAATAACAGTATTCTAAAACAGGCAATATGGTTCTAGTATCTAGTAGAATGTTAAAGAGATATTCTACAACAGGGGTGGGGAGCCTTTGGTCCTTCAGATGTCGATGAGCTATAACCAGAGCTTGGAAAAGTTACTTCTTTGAACTACAACTCCCATCAGCCCCAGCCAGCATGACCACTGGATTGGGTTGATGGGAGTTGTAGTTCAAAAAAGTAACTTTTCCAAGCTCTGGCTATAACTCCCATCATCCCTGGCCATTGGCCATGCTTGCTCGGGCTGATGGGAGTTGTAGTTCGGCAACATCTGTAAGGCCAAAGGTTCCCCATGCCTGTTCTACAACATAATGCAGTTCTCCCTCCCAGATTTTAGACTCAACACATCCTTTTCCCTCTCCTTGGCCATGCTCACAAGAACAATTTTAGTTTCACAAACACACTTTGACCCTTTAACTTTCTAACTCCTGTACGGTTCGGATCATAAAGGGTGGAATGACCCCAGTATTGCCATTAAGTCACAGGAAGGTCCTTAAAACTCACCCTGTGGATATATCATCTACACAGTCAGTCAAGTAGACAACGGCCATTACAGTATTACAGTGTAAATACAGATCGATTGATCAACATTTCATAGACAGTCAATCCAGTGAAACAGGGATAAAATCCTAAAAGTACAGATGAACTAAATCTATTTATTTATTTATTTTATTTATTTATTTTCATTTCTAGACCGCCCATAGCTAATAGCTCTCTGGGCGGTGTACAAAACGAGATTAAAATACAATATAGAATAAAATCAGTAACGAAGAGGAACACATTAAACTAAAACATTAAGCATAAAACATTAAACAACTTCTTGATCTCTCCTCTGCTTTCGATTTCATAGACCCAACAACGTTTATGGAAGAAGTTAGATGTCATATTAGCGATTATAAATATATTAGAAATTAGATGTCATATTAGGTGTCATGTTTATTAGATAAATGTCTGCTGTTCTTTATAAAGCGCCTTTATTCCAGTACTGATATTAAAATTCTAACTGGCCTTTCAGATTCAATTTCAAGGGAAGTCAAACAAAGCTGTATCCTGGCACTACTTCTATATATTAACAGGGATGTAGTCATCCAGGGTCTCAGGGGGTCTTAGACCCCCTTACTTTTTTGGGAGCGGGGTCCCAGCAGAGTCTCCAGCATCTTATGAGCCAATCAGCATGAAAGGGGAGTGTGTTAGTCACTGAGAAGAGTCTTCTAACATGACTCCTTGTCCTTTCCACCTGATTGGCATCAATCAGAATGAAAGGAGGCGAGTTAGCCACTGAGAAGACTCTTTTCAGTAGCCAACACTCTCCCCTTTCATGATGATCGGCTCCTGTTGTTGTGGGAGAAGGCGTTAGCAATGATGTCATTCTCAACTCAGCAGCAAAAAGGGGTGGCAGGTTGGCTGTGACTATCATGAAGAGATCCTGCACTTCTTAATTTGCTACTACACTGCTGTATATAAACGATGATAGTTCAGGATCTCTCTCCTCCCCCACCCCAAAACAGAAATTGGGAAGCAGAAGTTCCCAGCACTGCTTTATGCAGATGATATGGCTCTTTTCACTAACTCAGATCAGTATGAGAAGATTACTTACTAAATTTGGAATCTACTCAGAGCAGAAAAGATTCATCTATTAATCATATTAAAACTAAAGTGGTGATGTTTGTCAAAAGGCACCAACAACATAAAACGGCTTTTGGGTGGACATTGTGTTGAATTGTCATTCGTTTAAGTATTTAGGGCTCCGCTTTTGTGAAAATATCCTACAGTATACCCATTTTGAGGCAATTATATCTTCAGCTACCCATTCTCTGGGCCTATTATACTGAAGGCCATTGCCTATTAGAACCAATGTTTATGTTGCCAAGGTTGCATCTCACCTTCTCTATTTATTGCAGAGATGAACCATCTACACAGCGAGGGGGCCACATTTTACTACTGGCTACGTTATTCTTTTTATTACGATTTCTTTATTAGATTTATATCCCACCCTTCCTCCCAGTAAGAGCCCTCACCTTGGAGAGTTAAGGATTGCCAGGCCTCCGGTTTCTGGAAGCATGCTAACCCCGGATTCACCACAGGCTGACAGATTAGGAATTTAAGAAGCTGCCTTAAACCGAGACGCACAGTGAAATCTGTCTTTTAGCCCAGACTTTTATTTGTCTTCATCGACCATCTGTTTCGGGAAGGGAGAGAGATTCAGTGAAGAGAGAATTTTGATGCAAACCTACCTAATTCACACGTTCTGAAGCAATATGTCAACCGGAACACAGTTACCCTACAAAATTCACACTTAAAATGTTTCATTCTCCGATGAAAAAATGTGTACTAAAATGCACACATTAGGGGGAAATGCAGATATATATTTGTGAAAATAATATAGTAAACGGCTTCCCCCAAATGGCCTTGCAGGCCACATTTGTCCCATGGGCCAGAGGTTCCCTACCCCGATTTAGAGACAACCATGGAGGGAGGCCTCCAAAGCGGTGGAGGCTAGCCCATTAGGGCAAGTGGGGGACCGCCCTGTCAACCTTCATCTGCCCTCAGCCAGCCCCTATCCACCTGCCTTCTTAATTCCAAGCAGCCCAGAGTGTGGGTTTGTCTGTCATTGGCTCTGCCTCCACCTACGACCGGATCTCATATCTTGATAAAAGTGCCATGGGTGCCAACACAAAATGGCTGCCATGGACACCAAAAGAACTGTTAGAGCCATACGACAATGGAACCAATAACCTAGAGGGGTAGTGGGCTCTCCGACACTGGAGGCCTTCAAGAGGCAGCTGGACAACCATCTGTCGGGAGTGCTTTGATTTAGATTCCTGCATTGAGCAGGGGGTTGGACTAGATGGCCTTATAGGCCCCTTCCAACTCTACTGTTCTAGGATTCTATGAAAAGAAGTGCTGGCACTCCATGCCACAGAGTATCGTCCTGCAAGAAAGCCAAAGCATTTTCATTGTGCAAATCGAAACACAAATATACTCATGTCCAAGCGAAATGATGGCTTTCCATTTCTCCTCCCATTCCATCCTGAAAGTCACCTAAACGCCATGTCTCCTTGTCTAGACAGATGACCCAGATTTCAAAAACAGATATTGATTTTATGCTGAGCCTCCTCAACGTCTTGAAGCGAGGCGGAGAGAGAGAGAATTGGGTCATTGTGAATCTATAAATCCCTTTGCCCGATTGCCATCTCAAGTTCTAACACCTCCGTTATTGACACAACATTTTGGGGAGCACCATGCACCTCAGCGTGTGTGAATGTTGGCATATTCAAAGCTCTGTGCATTCTGTGGTAGGGGACCTCAGTCCTGGGGGAGCCACATGTGGCTCCCCAAACCTTTCCATCTGGCCCTCTGAACTCTCCATGCTGCACCCCTTGCTGGCCCTGCATCACACTCCCTTTGCATGCTTTTGCATGGTTGGAATGCGTCCTTGAACCCTGATAATCCTTGTCTGGATGGGGGATAAAGAGGGAAGAGAGAGTGTGTAGAACCTAGCTTGCAGTGCAAAGGTAAAAGTGACCTTTGTGGCTCCACCCACTTCTGCCTCACGCCCCTCTCCCCACTGGCATATGGCCCTTGGAAGGTGCCCCAAATAGGAAAGCGGCCCTTGGGTTGAAAAAGCTTCCCCTTCCCTGCTTTATGGGTTTTTTTCAACATGAGTCATACTCCGAGGAGCCCTACTGAAATAAATGGGCAGGAAGCCAGATTTCAACCGACCATCAGGAAAAACTTCCTAACTGTTAAAGCCATACGACAATGGAACCAATGACCTAGAGAGGCAGTGGGCTCTCCGACACTGGAAGCATTCAAGAGGCAGCTGGACAGCCATCTGTCGGGAATGCGTTGATTTGGATTCTTGCATTGAGCCGGGGGTTGGACTCGATGGCTTGTAGGCCCCTTCCAATTCTACTATTCTATGGTTCTATGAAAATGTGTTCTAAAATTATAATAAACAAGGTTAGGCTGGAGGTCATGCCTCTCCTCTGAATACCGAGATAAAACAGAAACACTGAGAGGGAGGCATAAGCTTGATGAGGAATCAGGAAGAGTAAAGCTGAGAGAAGCAGAATAGTGGAGAGAAGGAATGGAGGCATTCAAGAGGCAGCTGGACAGCCATCTGTCGGGAATGCTTTGATCTGGATTCCTGCATTGCGCAGAGAGTTGGACTAGATGGCCTTATAGGCCCCTTCCAACTCTGCTATTCTATGATTCTATGACTTACTCCGAGCATTCAATCCCACAGGAGGCAGCGATGGCCACCAACTTGGATGGCTTTAAAAGAAGATTAGATACACCCATGGAGGAGAAGGCTATCAATGGCTACTAGCCAGGATGGCTATGCTTTGCCTCCATGGTCAGAGTCAGTATGCTTCTGAACACCAATGGCTGGGAATTGCAAGAGGAGAGAGTGCTCTTGCGCTCAGGTCCTGCATGTGGGCTTCCCATTGGGGCACCTGGCTGGCCACTGTGAGAACCGGATGCTGGACTAGATGGGCCACTCGTCTGATCCAGCAGAGCTCTTCATACGTTCTCACGAGTAGAACTTGGGTGCGACCCTTTGTGTGCACAAAAACGGTGCAAGTGCAAAATTTGGCAGCTGGCACAGAATTTCTCCCAATTTCCTATTTTGCAGTGGGAAATGCTTTCATTTTTATGACCGCTAAAGGATCAACAGTCCCAAGACTTTCCTCTTTCAACAAGCCTTTTAAGTAGAGACCTATCCCAGTCTGCATCTGTGTCAGAATTGTTTAATATGTTTTTTAATAATGTTTTTAACCCTTTTTTAAGGTTGTTTTCTAAAAATGTTTTTAATGCTGTTTTGTTTTGATGTATTTTAAGATCTGTTTTTATGATGTTTTAAAGTGTTTTAGTGCTTTGTTTGCAGCCCTGGGCTCCTGCTGGGTGGATACTAATAAAATAAATAAATAAATAAAATAATGTTCAAGCAATATCTTTTTTTGGGGGGAGGTCTCAAAGAGCCAGGGAGGGCTATTGCTTTCTCGCCCTGCTTGTGAGCTTCCTTGGAAACATCCGATTGGCCAGTGTGGAAAATAGGACACTCCCTCGATGGACATCCTGAAGTCTGATCCAGGGCGTCTTAACAGAACTTCCATGTAGAGAGGCAGTATACCCTTCGAGGACCAGACATTGGGGGCATCCCACGAAGGAGCATCTTGGCTTTCCTGCCCTGCCTGTGGGCATCCGGGAACTGTCTTGCCTATCAACTGCTAAGAGCAGGATACTGAGCTAAATAAACCCAGGTTAGTCATTTCCATTATTTTCAATGGTTTTACTCTGAGTAGGAGTAGCATTGGCTACAACCCATTATTACTGCTCCCACTTCCATGGCTAATAGCCACTGGCATACCCTATCCACTATACTGGTGGTTTCCAAACGTTTAATGGACCCCTGGAAAATCACTAAAGGTCTTGGCAGACAATTTCACGATTCTCCTGCCTGTTGTAGCCATTGTGATGCGCTGTGCTAAGTGCCGCATGATTTTTAGTTTATTTTTACTGCTTCTGTTACTTATGCATTGCATTTTATTGCACTACAACTTGAATTCTACAGAACTGCAATACTGTATAAGAAACTCGAGAATAAACATACAATGAAAAATCAATACGAATATTTCATGCAACGGGAGGGCCATCTCCCATCTTCAACCACAAATCCACAGACATGCTGCCGACCACCTGAAGGACACTCGCAGACCACTGGAGGTCTGTGGATCACAACTTGGGTACCCCTGCACTACATCACAGGAGCAGCAAAATCCTTTTGCAAATCAAGATTTCTATCTATCTATCTATCTATCTATCTATCTATCTATCTATCTATCTATCTATCTATCTATCTATCTATCTATCTATCTATCTATCTATCTATCTATCTATCTATCTATCTATCTATCTATCTGTCTACTTCCTTCTCTGTACCCCATCTATCTATCTATCTATCTATCTATCTATCTATCTATCTATCTATCTATCTATCTATCTATCTATCTATCTATCTATCTACTTCCTTCTCTGTACCCCTATGTCTGTCTGTCTGTCTGTCTGTCTGTCTGTCTGTCTACTTCCTTCTCTGTACCCCTATCTATCTATCTGTCTGTCTGTCTATCTATCACACAATATACCTGCTAGCCTATTTCGTACATCAAATCGGATGGCTGTGAAAAACAGGCCTTTTTGTCTGCAAGAGCCTCTCACTTTTAAGACAGGCTGCTTCTCTTTATTCCCACAATGTTTCATCATTTCGTTTCTTCTGTGCCACCCTTCAGGGAACGTGGCTGCCTTTCTGAGTCTGGCTGGGCCACTAACACAAGCCAACACAAACCACTAAATAACACATATACACACACATACACTTTCCCTTCTGCCCATGTTCTGAGTCAGCCTTTCCATCAAGAACAGCCAAGAGCGCAAGCATTATCAGAACAGAGAGGTAAAAAGCCAGAAATCAAGCAAACAATCCAGACATCAACCACCCAAAGCCGTACCATCAACTGTGGTGGCCAGAGTTCTCTTCCTTTACAGAGGATACTTCTCTGTTTGGAGGGCTGCCCAGTCCAAGTCCGGATTAAAAGATAAAAGAAATCTAAGGAAGGAGGCGAGCGAGGGCCTTGAAGATGCCCATCAACAGCGAGCATCTGAACAGCAGACTCAGTAGGGCTCACCAGGGTAACAGTCTCCCCAGTGGGGCCAGACTGCGGAGGAGAAGGAGGTGCCACAGTGTGGGACAAGCAACAGGCTTCAGGCAAGGAGAGGCAAATAATCTACTTAATTCAGACCCCCATGGTTAGAATTAAGTGGATTTTTCACCCATCCCAGCCTGTATTGTTCAGCTTGGGTGGGGTGGGGGAGGCACAGGCCAGATCGTTAGCAAATCAGCGGTAGGCTGATTCCATCCATACTCTGAGTAGGACTAGCATCTTGTACCACCCTTTGGCTGACAGCCAACGGAATGTACAATTCCACAAAGGTTTCAGGCAACCATACCTTTGTATACACATTCGCAAGACATATTCAGCCAGCCTTCCACAACCCAAAGTTCACGCATATCCAGTCAGTTATTCATGTACAATAACAACCAGTCTCGCAACATTGCAATGAAGACACAGTGTGCAATATGACATAAATATGGTCCCAAATATCTAGCTGTGCCAACCAAATAGGTCGCAGCACAGCAATGAAATACAAAGTTCCATTTGCCCAAAACCTTGAACCCTCCCTGGAGAATTGCACGTTCCGTAGACTTATTTCCTGTAAAAAATATATATATATTTTTTCTTTTCATACCTATGTGATAGAAATATATCAACTGTCACAAAAGCACTAGCCAAGCACGAGAGGGAAGCGGCAGCACATTTGGGGAAAACTCAACATTTGCAGAAGTACGTAGTGGGAGAGGAACCCTAAAACACACATAACACTAAAGCACCCTGGTGAGGACTGAGCTTGCACAGGGGCCATGAACTGCTGACTGAGAGAACTGGAAAGCCAGATCAGAGGGGGAATGGAATGGAACAGAATGGAGCGCCATGGAAGAAGGCATGGCTGCCTGGCTGGCTAGAACAAGGGGCAGCAGCACTCCAAACAGCACCATTTTGTTACAGATCCCACTTGCCCCCGGCATACCAATGCTCTTGGGCTAGGTTCTGAAGGCACACAGTGCAGGTGCCTTAGAATCACAGAATCGCAGAGTTGGAAGGAGCTATAAGGCCATGAAGTCCAACTGCCTGCTCAATGCAGGAATCCAGATCTGGAAGACTGAGGCGAGACAGAATAGCACTCTTCAAGTACATGAAATGCTGTCACATAGAGGAGGGCCGGGATCTCTTCTCGATCGTCCCAGAGTGCAGGACACGGAATAATGGGCTCAAGTTGCAGGAAGCCAGATTTCAACTGAACATCAAGAAAACTTTTCTAACTGTTAGAGCCATACGACAATGGAACCAATTACCTAGAGAGGTAGTGGGCTCTCCAGCACTGGAGGCCTTCAAGAGGCAGCTCGACAGCCACCTGTTGGGGATGCTTTAAGTTGGATTCCTGCATTGAGCAGGGGGTTGGACTAGATGGCCTTATAGACCCCTTCCTACTGTTCCATGATTCGATGATCCTTTGGAGGAAGCCATGATTGTTGAAAGTGGAATAATAGTGGAATAAATCAATGGCGTGAATGTGGCCAAACACTACTGAAGCAACTGCACACAATCTGAGTGGTGCCCCCAGGACCCCTGTCAATGGCACAGAAAAGCCTTTGCCAAACCAGGTGCACTCTAAATGTTTTCAGACCAGGGGTGCCCAAACTGCAGTCTGAAAGCCTCATTCAGGTGGCCCACGGCATGTCTGTGAACACTTATAACTGGAATCCTGCAGAATTCTATGGGATTCAAATTGTAATACAGGAAAACAGAAATTAAAGAAGCAACACAAATACAATTCCAGATCATACAGCATCTAGCACAGCGCATTACAATTCCTACAACAGGCAGGACAAAATATCACTGAGTGGTCCTCCAAGATCCTTGGCAATTTATGGCAAGCCTGGAGGGCCAATACACTGCACAAGCGTTCTGTGGGGTAATCACTGGCTTAGACTATGCCTTCCCATCCAGAACAGGTTAAGAGCCACATCAGACCTTTATTCCCCTTTAAACTGTCATGGCACACACACACACCCCAAATAATCCTGGGAAGTATAGTTTGTGAAGGGTGCTGAGAGTTGCAAAGACACTGTTATTTTACTCACAGAGCTCTAATTCCCAGAATTCTCTGGGAAGAGGGGCTGACTGTTCAACCACTCTGGCCACTGGAGGTCTGTCAGGGGAACAGAAGTCTCCTCTCAGCACCCTTCACAAACTACACTTCCCAGGATTCTTTGGGAGAAGCCATAACTGTTTAAAGCGGAATATATGTCTGCAGATGTGGGCCAAGTCTGGCTGGGGTTTTGGGAGCTGTAGGCCACAACATCTGGAGGGCATCAGGCTGGCAAAGGCTGGCATAGAGGACTAAGGATGAGGTAGATATTCTATTCAGTTCACATTTATAGGTGAGCCAACCTAATTCACAGATTCCAAACCAATACACAAATTGTAAACGCGGCCGTTCTTTGAAATTTGCACTTCTCTGAGTTTTGCAGTGCAGGTCTCTGGCCAAGTTACATGTACAAGAATGCATATACCAGGGTAAGGTATGTGTTACAAAAATACATACATTTGTGGAAAATAGGATACAAAAATGCATTGTATAAGGGAAAACTGCTTTGCAAAATGAGCGTTTGGCAAAATTACAAAGATGGGTACATTAGGAGACATTTGCACTAAAATGCTGCTGAATTTTCCTGAGACCTTTTTATTAAAACATGGGAGGTGGAAATGGAAAGAATTTAAGAGTGGAAAGATGAAGAACAGAAAATTGACAGATTCACCCATCGCCTGAAAAGACAGTGGGGGTTGTACCTCTCCTGAAGGCACCACTGCAAAATATTATTGACTTGCAATGCAACTTTCCACATGCTTACTCACAAATAAGTCCCATGGAGTTCAATGGGACTTTCCCCCATGTAGGATTGCAGGCCTACCATGTAGGATTGCAGGCCTATGCACTATTGCCTGCCCTATACCCCCAAAAGACACTCAGATCAGCTTTCAAAAGATAATGCATCATCACAGAAATAAAATGACACCATGTCTTGAACTCACCCTGTCTCCCTCAGCTTACCAAATCCCACACAAGCACCTGCCTGTTTTTCCTTTGTAGAGATTCAGATGAAGGTGTTTTGACTGGGAAAACAACAGAGGGGAGGAGAGATTAATCCAATCTCAGCCACGGGTGTTTTATAAAAATTTTGAAAACTAGGAGCATTCCAATGACAATTCAAGTCACAGAGCTAAGCAGAAGTGACTCCAGAACTCTGGAACACCTCACTGGAAGAGCTTAGGCAAGACCAAGCTTTGGAAGGAAGTGTTGCAAGTTTATTGTTAAAATACTCCGGCAAGCATTTTGGGATTTATTAATGAATTAATGCTTTGCTGAAGACAAGCATGGGGAACCCATGGCCCTTCAACCAGCATGGCCAATGATCAGGGATTACAGGACTTGTACCCAATAACATCTGTAGGATCTATGGGCTGCCCACCCATGTCTTAAGGATTTTTTTTTACCAAATCAGAATCTTAGGTATTCCATTGATTATCTCTCCTTCTCTCTCCCCCCCCCTGAACTTTACATACAGTTCAGCCGCCTAGAATGGCCTGCAGGTAGAAACTGCTTAATTCAACAAATGAACTCTAATTCCACACCCATTTTACAGGTGGGAATTGAGGTTTGGAAAGGAAGGATTCTCCCAGTGCATCCACAGGGTTTGAAAGCAGGGCCTTCCACGTCACAGTTCAACCATGGATGTCATTCAGAGCTTTGGTTGTTGCTTTTTGAAATGAAGAAACCCTAATTCAAGTTGATCCTTCCAGGAGGTTACACCCTCTGACCTGGATGTCCATCGCCCCACTCCACAAAGCAGTAGGAAGTGGTTATAAGGTTGGCTCACTGCTTGGTGACTTGCACGTATTTGGATGAGGCATCCTCTATGGAGCTACTGCATTATCTCAAATACAACTGTTTTTATTAAAAAAAAAGGCCACCACACATTTAGCAGCCATCAATCAGTCAAGCGATCCTCTACATGAAGGACACAAGTGTCATTCCTCTTAGTTTGTTTAGTGGCAAGGGGGAAAGGATTCTGCATATGCTCAGAAACCCTTGATGCTTCACTTGTACTCAGGGCACAAAGCCACATGTGCTCAATCCCTGGTACCAAAACTGCCCCAAATACAACCTTTCATCACCTCCCTGCGCGCACACACACACACACACACACACACCTCTTTCAGTCAGCCCCATAGTTGTCAACACTGGGGACCCTTGGCTAACACTTCCGTACCGCAAAGATGAACATCCAGAAAGGCAGGCGTTGACAAATGGTGTATGAGAGACAAAACATCTTTTGAGATCTTTTAGACAGTAAGCGGTCTATAAATGGAAATAAAAAATAAATAAAAACAGATTTCCCAAGATGGGGAAGCTGCACTATTATTATTATTATTATTATTATTATTATTATTATTATTATTATTATTAAAGTATCTCCTATCAACACTCTTCATCCTCTGCTATTCTGACAGCAGCGTAATCTATAGCCCGTGGCAATATCATCTGACATTTGCATCTCAACCTCCAAACCATTGAGAGAAAATGTAGCACATCCATATGCAGTCCCTCGCCCTTCCCACCCATGCCACCCAAGATACACCCCATAATAAGAGCCCTGCCCTCCCTCAATCCCACCCAAGGACAACAACCGGCCATTAACGAGACAGAGGAGGGGTGTGCGTGTCCCTGTGTCAAGGACTGGCCCCCCAACCTGCGCTCATTCATCGCCGAGGGGGCCCAGGCGCAGGAGACCTTCCCAGGGGATTCTCAGCTGTCGCCCAGATTTTCAGATCTGCCCCCTGGTCCCCCTCAACGCTGCCCCTTGGCACAGCACCCCGAGCCATCGTGGCAGGGCAGCCTCTGCGGGCAAAACCCCTCCAGCCCCTCCTTCCAGCAATCCTCAGCCAGCAAACAGCACCACCTTCCATCCATCCTCCCCTTTGTTGCTGTCTCAGCAGCACAGGCTGCCCACATTCAAGGTCTCCCGGCCTCCTGGAGCGGGCTTACCTCCTTCCTCGCAACCCTGCAGCTTTTCTTCTGTTGCAAAAAAAAAAAAAGCGGGGGGAGATCCAGGGCTACCCTCCTCAGGCTGGTTTAGGCCACAACATCAGCCAGAAAGAGCTGTATCCCGGGGGGGGGGGGTAGGAGGAAAAGCAGCCAGCCAGCCACTCCCTTTGGATGGAAGCTCCCTGCATCCAGCCCAAGGGGAAATGCAGAGCAGGGCATGGACAAAGGATGTCAGGAAGGATTCTGCCAAAAAGCATCCATGCAGCCTCCTTGAAGAGTCCAGAGAGAGAAAGGAAGAGGCAGAGGGGGCCAGCGGGCGCCTGTTGTGGGTCCCCTCCTCCAGATGTCAGGCAGAGCGCTCTCCAGCCCAACGTGCGCCTGGGCTGAACGCTACGCTCGCTCCCCACCGCTTTGCGTGGAACAAAAGGGGCAGGAGCTGAGGCGGGAGGGGAGGGGCGCTCCAGCTGTTTTGATCAAGGCTTGCACCCAGCGTCGGCTCCCTCAGCATCTCTCTGTTTCTCAGGCCTCGGCGCTGCAGCGGAACCGAGGCGGGAGGGCAGGAATGGATTCTCTCATAACGCATGCATGGCACGGGTTTGGGTTTTTTTTGGAGAGGGACATGTCGTAGGGAATAGGATGGGAGGAATATTCTCCTTGGTCCACCGCTGCGCCTCCAGCTTAAGGCTGTAGAGAAAAGGGGAGACATTTGATTCAGGTTGCATTTAAAGGCAAACTAATCCGCACTTTCTCCAAACAGCATGCGATCTGGAACGCGTCCATCTAGCAATGGACAAATCGGCCAGTTTCCGTTGTCTCGATTTCCCTTTTTTCCCCCAGTCTTAAATTCAGTTCTCCGCCTTCTCCGCAGCAATCGGTGAATTATGAGTTATTATTATTAGTGAAAATAATCCTCAGGAAAATTCGTCAGCGTTTCAGTGCAAGCGCCTCCTAATAAACACAATGTTGTGCGCCGTTTTATTTGTTTATATTTATTTATAAATATATTTTTGTATACCACTATTTCATTTAAAAATACCGAAGCGGTTTTTACACGTTATAAACACAACAACCGTACAAGAAAAACGTTGAAAATATAATAAAAACAAAGGGCAAAAAACCCAACATCTTGATTGCCTGGTGAAACAGAAAGGTTTTTTTAGCAAGCCTTTGAAAGTTAAAACAGAAGGCGCTGTTTTGACCCGTATACACATTTTTGCAAGCAATTTCCTTTAATATAATGCGCCTTTGTGTGTTATTTCCACTAATATATGCATCTCAACGCACACTTTACCCTAGATCATGCAATTTTGTACACTTTACTTGGCTGGAGACCTGCACTGCCAAATTCTGCGAAGTGCGAATTTCAAAGGATGGCTGAGTTTCGAAAACTGCAAATTAGGTAGGTTCGCCTTTAAATGAAAACTGAATCCAGTTTCTGCCCCATCCCTGACTTGCAGCCATAACATTTTTTACTTTCTGTGCTGCTTTTCTGTAAAAATGCACAATCT
Source organism: Rhineura floridana (assembly GCF_030035675.1). Taxonomy (NCBI): domain Eukaryota; kingdom Metazoa; phylum Chordata; class Lepidosauria; order Squamata; family Rhineuridae; genus Rhineura; species Rhineura floridana. The sequence goes on along the minus strand of NC_084500.1, from coordinate 5,870,700 downwards.
AGTATGAAATCCAGATGTAACAAGGAGCAGAATTAGAGCTACAGGAAGAAAAAGAAGACTAGAGCTCACTAAGCCATATTGCACCATCAGCAAGGATGTGTGTCAGATTCAGCAGGAATGTAGGATTATCAAAACCAGAGAGAGCAACTTTGATGCCTTACAGATGTTGTTGGACTACAACTCCCATCATCCCTGACAATTGGCCATGGTGTCTGAGGCTGATGGAAGCCGGAGTCCAACAATATCTGAAGGGCACTCCACTGACTGCTCTGGATCTCAAGCGATGCATTACAGCTAATTCCCAGTAAGCCACAGACACAACCCACTGGCCGCGTATGAGCCTGTTTCTGTAGACTTACCAAAGGTTCGACAACCCACACCTCTTCTGTAAATTCTAGGCAAGCAGTTATTTACACAGGCCTTTGGGCCATGCAAAGCTGACTGGTCTACGTTCTGTTTGCTGGATCGCATCTCGCCTGTCCACTCTGAGTTTTCAAGCCTTAATACAGGGGGGCTGCAGAACCTTGGGCCAGTGGGCCAAAGGCAACCCTCCAGGCCTCCCTGTGTGGCCCTCAGAAGTCCCCAGACCACACTTAAAAAACCAATGTCCTACAGTATTGCATGCACTCTGAGGTTTCTCTCTCTCTTTTTTGGCTGGCTAGAACATGTCCTTGAACTCTGATAGCTCATCTTGGCTGCCTGGGTGGAGGATAGGGAGGGATGAGTGTGAGTTTGTGCAGAAGCTAGCTTAGGGTGCAAAGATAACATCTACATCCTTTGCTCCACCCATTTTTGGCTCTGGCCCTGCCCACCAATGGCATGTTCCCCCCCCAAGGGAATATGAGAAAGGTTTGCCACTTTGTGGAAGGAAGAGAAACCAGGTCGGCTAATCAGTTGGAAAGTCTGATTCCCTGAATATGCGGAACAAATTGGTAAGGGAATGTAGCACACCTGTAAAGTGCTAAACGAATAAGGCAAAAAAGCACAAACTTTTGACTATGTACACAAAACTATGTTTTATCCGCTCCTGGCTGTAATTTATAGTTTGTAAATTAATTTAGCTTAGTTCTGTTTGGTGTTTTCGTTTTCTACCCCTTCCGCAACCTCCTATTTCCTTTTTGCCCCCTATCTTCTCAACGGGAGAAAAAAAGGGGAGGAAATTATTGACTTTTCCCTTTTTGAAAACAGACAGGTTTGTCCTAAGATATGGTGGGCTCCATCACCACACAGCCTTTAATTTCAAACTGCAGAGCTGCCCAGTCATGCCCAGGGCTGGATTAAGGCCAACTGATGTCCTAAGCACAGCCCAACAATGGTGCCCCCCTTGGCCTTTCCATTGCTTAACTGACAAGACATTAAGACTCAATAAGTGCTGAAGGTGAAATAAGCGATGAAAAATGCAGTTTTCTTCCAGGCCATAGCCCACAATTATATTAAATAAAAACTGTTTTTTTTAAAAAAAATATTTAACACTAAATAGCAGTAAGCAATATAAGCAAATTATTTACTTATAACTAGAGCAACAGAAAAAATGCAAATTTTCAACACTGTTTTATGCATTTCTTAATAAAATTGTTATAAGGCAAAAAATGCAAATACAAAAATTTATTGAAAACAATTTTTAATCACCCTCCCAAAGATTATAAAGCAAAATAAGTCGAACACGGCAGATAAGGAGAATTACAAAAAGATCGACTAAAGTCAAGTGTGGCAGTGAAAGAGTTACTATTATTATCTTTATTTATACCCCACCCTTTTTCCAAACTGGAACTCAAGGCGGCTTCCAGATAAAAGTAAGTACATATCATTAAGAACATATCAACATATAAAACATATAAAAATCAGCATTAAAACAGAATTAAAACCAATTAGACAAACACTTAAAATACTGCAACCCAGTAAAATACTGCAACCAAGTAAAACAATAACATACAGCATCCTCTTCAGTCACTACCCTTAAAACCTTCAGTTCCAAAGGCCTGCCGGAAGAAAAAAGTCTTTAGCTGTTGGCAGAAGGACTGCACAGAGGAGGCCATTCTTGCCTCCCTAGGGAGGGGGTTCCAGAGCCTAGGGGCAGCCACCGAAAAGGCCCTATCTCGTGTCCCCACCAGTCGCACTTGTGAAGGTGCTGAGATTGCGAGAAGGGTCTCTCCTGAAGATCTCAGGGCCCGGGCAGGTTCATATAGGGAGATATGGTCTGACAGATAGCCTGGACCTAAGCTGTATAGGGCTTTATAGGTCATAACCAGCACTTTGAATTGTGTCTGGAAACAGACTGGCAGCCAGTGGAGCTGTTGCAGCAGGGGAGTTGTATGATCCCTGTAACCAGCCCCAGTTAACATTCTGGCTGCAGCTCGTTGCACCAACTGAAGTTTCCAAACAGTCTTCAGAGGCAGCCCCAGGTAGAGCACCTTACAGTAGTCTAAGGGGGATGTAACTAAGGCATGTATCACCGTGGCCAGATCAGACGACTCCAGGAACGGGCGCAGTTGGCACACTAGTCTTAACTGTGCCAAAGCCCTCCTGGCCACCGCCGAAACCTGGGCCTCCAGGTTTAAGGCTGAGTCCAGGAGCACACCCAAACTGCGAACCTGCGTCTTCAGGGGGAGTGTAACCCCATCCAGCACAGGCTGTATCCCTATTCCCTGATCTGAGTTGAGAGTTAAGGGCAAGATAGCTAGGGGGAAAAGCTCTGTGGTGCCCCCCTTCACTTGGTGGCCTAAGCACGTGCTTATTTTGCTTAATGGTTAATCCAGGGCTGGTTGTGCCCTTCCTCATATGTTCTGAAGGCAACAGTGTCCCTCATATACACTTCGGCTATTTCCCCAACAAAGGGTTGTTCAGCGTCAGGTATGCAACTGTAGGAGTCCTGATCCTGATCCTGCCCCAGCGTCACATCCGTCTTGAACCCAGGGGTGTAGTGGTCTGGGGTCTCGGAGGGTCTTAGACCCTTTACTTTTTGGGGAACAGGGGCCCTATGTCTCCAGCGTCCTATGACCCTGAAAGGAGAGTGTCTTAGCCACCAAGAAGTCTTTCAACTTGCTTCCTTGTCCTTTCTTTGCTCTTAGGATCAAGGACAAAACAGGACAATACCTAAGAGGCTGCCTTACTCCAGGTCCTTTTAGCTCAGTAGTGCCCACGCTGACTGGCAGCAGCCTGCCAGGACATCAAACAGGGCCTTTCCTTCCCAGCCCTCCCTGGAGATGCTGGGGATTGAGCTAGAGACCTTTTGCAGGCCCAGAAGATGCTTTGCCCCCCTGAGCCTCCAAACTGGGGAGCGATGAGTTTCCCACTGGATATAAAAGGAGGCTGTGGGGACCGTCTCCCTGCAGAAAAGCTGCTTAATGGACAACAACCAGATTCATTAGAGAAACAGACACATTTAGACAAAGAGGGATGCTGAGCCAAGCTGGCCGGCGGGACAGCAGGGCCTCCAAGTTCTGAAGACGCCTCCAGAAGACTCAGGAGGGGCCATTGCCTGGGGTCCAGGGAGGAGGGTTGCCAAGGCAACAGGGACCAGCCCTCCTTTGTGACATCCCTCCCTGCCGGCTTAAAAGGCACCAACTAGGGACGTCCCATGTGGGTTAGTCAGGAGGAGCGGGAGAGAGAGGAGGAGTTGGAGAGAGGAGTAGTCGTTGGAGTGCGAGGAGAGGAGGTTTTGGTTTATTTACCTTTTGGTTTATTTTTGTTTTTTATTTATATTTTACTTATATTTTATTTTACTCCTTTAACAGCAGGCACACACGGAGCAGAGAAATCTATCAGCAGCACCTCTTCTCCAGGCTCTACCTCTCTTTCTTCCGAGGCCTCTTTCTCTTCATTTTCCAGCCTGTCTTCCTTGGGGCTTTATTTCCAGCTTTCTGCTATCATCTCCCCTGGCAGGCTCCTGGACAATCAAAGCTTCTTCCTCCTCCGCTACTGACTGCAACTCTTCACAGCCCAAACCCTCCAGCTGCCTGTCCACTTTCTGGATCTCTTTAGCCACTCCTGTCTGGGTGCTCTGCAGCTGGACTCCCAGGTCATCCTCGACCCCTTGTAGCTGCTGATCAGGCAGGGCTCTCACCTCCTCACATGGGGTCTCCTTTTCCTCTTCAAAGGTACTTCCCAATATCTCCCTCATTCATTGCCAGTGCTCCTGGCGGTCTCTTTGCCTTTGCTCCCATTCCTATTGGCGCTCACGTTGCCTTTCCTCCGGGTCCCATTGCCTCTGCTGCTGGTCCTCCTTGCTATACTGCTGGAACATCAGTCTCATCTGTTCCAGGAGGGTTGCTGCTACCTCCTCTGTCTTGACTCAGGCACACCTTGCTCCCAATGCTTCTTCTAGGAATCTCAATCCCACTTCTGACACCAGTGTTGCGCACCTCCCCCAATCTCAGAGCGGTGAGATTTCGGGGGTTCCTGCGCTTCTCCAGGGTTTGGTTTCCTTTGGGAAGAAGGTCAGTGGAGACTGTGGTGTCTTTATGAAATATGGTTTATTTATTTACACACATTCCAACCTGAGCTTAAGGATGGAGGGGTTCAAGGCATCAGCAGTCTAATACCCAGCTTTTCCATCTGGGTTGCAGGAGGCACCCCAAAATGCCATGGTGCAGAGAGCTAGTCTCTCTCTGCCCTGCCTTCCAGTTCCCGGCAATTCTCTAGACACACTAAAACTGCAAGCACACTTCTGCTAGCTCCCAGGAGTGGGGGAAGGCTCTCCTGTAGAGTTTAAATGACAAAAGGGGTCTTCCTGGCCCATTCACCATTGCTAGGCAACTGATTGGCCGATTGTCTTACTTGCCAATCTATTTGATTAACAAAGGAGATTCATCTGGCTAGCAGAGCAGCCCCCAGGGTGCAGGATTCCAAATCAGAGGCTGGAAAGGGGACCCACAGGAATCATCCATTCCAACCCCCCATGCTCATAACATTATTTTTGTTTATTTTTATTCTCTTTATTTTTATTTTGCTACTTCTATTTTGTTTATCTCTCTGATTATTATTTTTTCTTTGCCATTGTATATATGTGTATATATTGCTTTTGTATATAGGGGTTGGGGCAGGGTTAGGGTTAGGGTTGGGGGAAGAGCTCAGGGTAGAATTAGGGCTCGGGTTAGTTTAGGTAGTCTTCTCAGAGTAGGTTTAGGTAGGAGTTTTACAAAGAAGCCTCAACATGTTCAAAATGTAAGTAAGATTTCTTCGCTCCATTTCTGTTTTTGTGTTGATATCCTGGGGGAAGAGTCAGTGGGTTCCCTCTGTAGCCTTGGCTCCTGCAGGTCACTTGGCCAGTTGCCCCAGTTCCCTGCTGGTGAGCTCTGGGGCTTCCCTCTGCAATCCACCAGGGCACCTGCCAACCCCCCTCCTGAGACCAGCAGGACTCTCCCTCCACAAGACACGTGGACGGCTAGATGAATACAGTAAAGATGTGTTTATTTAAACAAAGTAATATTCGGAACTAGTTGCCCTCTTACATGAAATGCTAAAATTAGCATTTTGACACTCTGGCCATATCTTCCCTCCTCAGGAGCCCCCCTCCTCCCCCAAACTCTTCCCCCGAGCCCCCTGAGCCCCCCTCATTCCTTTTCCTTCCTCCATCTTCCATCTCTCCAACAGTCCCAACAGACACTCTCTCCGCCTCCCTGTCAATCACTCTCCATCACACTCCGTCTGCTCCCAACGTTCTGCCTCTGGCTCTTCTCTCCTTGCGCACCTGGAGGCTTGCAGGGCGCTCCTCAAGGCCTCCTCATCCTCATCACAGAGCAAAGATTGCTGCCTCCGTGCTGCGGTTTGCAACACGGGGAGAGGAATCTCGGCTTCGCTGGGATCGGTGGGGAGCGGAAGGTTTAGCACACAGACATATGCACACACATGGAGTGATTCTGATGGACCTGAAATGACAAAGGCGATACCTGCCCTGAAAGAGGTGAAACGTGGGCCGGCGCCCCTATTTTTGTCTTGCCTGCTCTGATCCCTGGCCTCTCCAGACCCCCCCTCCCCACAACCTTTCCAATTATGGGCCTCATTCTGACCTCTCCCTCTTCTGTTCTAGGTTGAGGCGGCTGCGGAGGCTTCTCCGGCGCAAGCCTGGCAGGGTCAGCCCTTCAGGGGCCAGCAAAAAGCCCTCCTGGAGGTGCCCCTGTTTCAGGAGAAAAAAGCTGGAAGCCAAGCCAGGTGGGGTTGCCAGGGAGAAGGTGGTGTCCAGTTTTGGGGGAAGGGAGATGGTTAGGATGGGAGCCCAGGAAGAGGTTGACTGGTGCTCAGCAATCCCTCACAAGGGTGTAGTTTTCAGAGGTCCCATTAGGTCTTAGGCCACTAATGTTTTGGGAGCCAGATCTGAATCAGAGTCCCTACATCTCCAGTGTCCTACAAGCCAATCAGCATAGAAGGGGAATGTTCCACTGTGAAGGAAGCCTCCATGCGTTCCTACTCCCAGAAGCCCAGACGAGTTGTGGAGAGGGAGAATTCTGTAACTGCAGATGTAGAGAGAGAGAATCCTGAGGGTAGCATCCCATCTGCATCATCCAGCACTTTGGTAGCGGCAGGAGATAAACCTGTAGACACTGAACGGAGTAATTCGAGCAACATCTCTTGACAGTGAGAAAGGACAGGCAAATGGTGGCACTGCTAGAGAAGCAGAAAGCAGCATTCAGGCCTGGCCAGATTATTCTGTCATTTTAGACGGTTGCAGAATCTTAGACGGGGCAGGACTGTGACTTTCCTGAAGGGATCCTGCACTTTGGTACGTGCCACTACACTACTGAGGTTCCCTCCCACAAAGAGTCCTGCCTGTTCCCACAGAGGCCAATTGGATCCTTCAGGGGGAAAGTCCACCAAAGGGCACCTTGACAGTCACCGTCTCCCACTCGTGATCCCCAAACACCGTTAGGCCCTCCAGATGTTGCTGAACTGCAACTCCCATCAACCCCAGCTAGCTTGGTCAACAGGAAGGGGTGATGGGAGTTGTAGTTCTGCAACATCTGGAGGGCCAGAGGTTTCCCACACCTCCTTCAGAGACACCCTGGAGTAAGAGAGAGCCAGCTTGACTACTAGCCCTCAAGGGCTTTGTCCTTCACAAATTTCTCTACTCCCCTTTAAAACCACACAGTGTGCTTCCCCACTGCATCCTGTGGTCCGGAATTCCATCCTGGAGCGATGCAGCATTGTGTGATGATGAAGAGGCCCTCCCGCTTGCCTGTCCTGTATCTGTCCAAGGTTTCAGGCTTCAGCCCTGCCTGGGAATGCCATGGGGTTTGAGCTTGGGACCTTCTGCATGCAGGGCAGAGGCTCTGCCACTAAGCTACGGCCCTCCCCAATCCCCCACCCTTCGGCCTCACTGGATCCCAGCATTATGAGAGACAGGGGGGGCAAGGGAAAAGGCGGAGGGTGCAAAACGCAAAAGAGAGGGCAAGGAGTTGGGTGCCCGGCAAGAGGGAAGGCAGGTGGGGGGGGCAGAGCAGAGAGGGTCATCTGAAGACTGGCCAGGAGGTGGGGATCAGGAAGGTCTGCAAGAGGATGGCTAAAGGAATCAGGGCAGGGAATTCCAAGAGGTGCATGAACCTTCCTTCAAGGCCTTTCCTCCTCTTTCCATTGCAGAACCGCAGATGCTGCAGGAGGAGGAGTCCATCCCCTCGCCCGAGGTCAGTATCTTGGGGAACAGAAGTGAAGAGGGGGTGCAAAGCCCCCCAACATAGGAGATTCCCTTCCACGCCAACTCACAGACACACACCAAACCAGGAAAATGCCCATTCTAGGCATTTGCCCTTTGGGCTCTGGGAGCACACAAGGGTGTCCGCAGGGTGGGGGCAAGGGGGTGTCCCCCCAGACGTCTGAACGTAATGATGCGTGGAGTCCATAGACCTTCCCCCACCAAAACATTTCTGCAGACATTCTTGGGAGCACCCCTTTCCCCTCATTATTTTCACAGCTCTAATATTTGGAAACCAAAATGTCCTGATGAAAATCTGTACTGTTTAACTTTTCAGCAACTCACGAGGGATGAATTCTTCCTCTTCTCCCTGGTACGGAGCTGCGAGGAAGCCTGGGCGAGGGGCCAGGACACCCTCCCCTCTCCCAAGGATGCTGCAGCCCGTGCGATTGGGGTGAGTGAGTTACAGGAGGAGAAGCCCTATGGGGAGGTGGGGGGGGAGGGAGCCCCGGGGATGGGGTTTGGGGGGAGGTCTGTGGGTCTGGCAGGGAGGAGGACTATTCAGGTAGCTGGAAAGACCAATGGCCAGGGAAGTTGAGCCCTGCAGTTTGGGCTGGAGCAGCCGTCCTGACGTCCCTGGAGAAATGACTTTCTTCTGCTGTCTTCTCAGGACATCCTCGACAGATTCCAAAACTTCAGGTATATTGTCAGGGGGTTGTTTGTTATGGAACAGTAATTGGGGTTTTCTGCCATTGTGGGGAGGGGGGAGTTTTTGGGGGCCAAGGAAGTTCCCAGTCAGCAGAATCCTCTGGCCAAGTTTCTGGGGGGGACCAGAGGCTTTAATGCTCCCAAGGCCAGCTGACTCCTCCCAGTCTCCGCCCCTTCCTTGTGGAGAGGGAGCCCTTACGAGGGCAGGACTCTGGCTTGGCAGCTACAACTTGATGGGTCCCTGACTGGATGGCTGGCATGGGGGGTGGCTGGATCCTCAGGGGGACATGGAGGCATTCAGGGTACAGACTCTGGAAGTCCCAACTCGGAGAGCTGAACTGATGGCCTCAGGCTGTGGGTCAGGCGTGGTCCTGATTCTGGGGACCGGGCTGGTGTCTCCTAGCTCTGCCTCTAGTGCTAGTGGTCTGAGGGTCCCGCTGGCCCCTCCTCATCTCTGAGAGTCTGCACAGGGATGGGGGGCTGACCCATCAGGTCAATGAGCGGCTTCAGAGGAGGTTGGGGCTGCCACCATCCCTTGCAACCATCCACGGGAGTTTGGGGAACTCCTTCTCATACTTTCCCCTCCGTTCGCACAGCTTCATGAAGCCCCCATTTGAGGAGAACCAGAGGACCGCCCTGCTCAATGTGGCCTTTTTCCCTGTCTATAAGCTGACCCAACTGTCTGAGGATAACGAGGTAAATTCTTTGGAGATTACTTCTTTGATTGTCATTCTTGGACTTTGTATATCTGGTGCAATATCTTTACATTTCTTGCTGCTCTTTCAGGCAGAGAGTGAGCTCAGTTTCCCCCTCTGTAAGCAATCCTGTCTCGGCTGAATCTCTCTCTCTTTCTCTCTCTCCACTGCTAGTTTTCTTCACTATCACTTCCTTATATCTTTTGCTAATAATATGTTACCTTTTTTTCTTTTCTTATTTCCATATCTTATCCTGCCCCAAATCTACGGCTGCACCTGAATGAAAATAATCTTCACCTTCAGGATCTGGAGGACAGGTTACAGTCCATGCTGAGGGGCCTGCTAGCAGAGGCCCCGACCCTGAAGACTTTGTCTGCCATGTTGGAAGTAAGTCTGCGGCCAGCCATGAATGAATGTCTCATTTAGGCAAGCACTGGCAGGTAGACTCTGTGGCGGGGGCTGCCAGTCTGTGTCTGTAGCCCAGACCGGCCCATTGATGCTGAAGTGCTCTTTCCCTGCACAGGAGTTGAGTTTTTACATCATTTCGGAGGAAGAGGAGGAACGGGATCTGGCTGCCAGCAGTGTTGAATGGCTGCTGGCGTATGCCATCAGGCTGCCCAACCTGACCGTAAGTTTCTCACCTTTATTCATTTATTTTGAATATTATATGCCACTTTATGGCCCTGAGGGGGTTTCAGAGGAGCTTAAGATACATTCTCAGCAGAAGAAGAACATTAATGTTTTCTGTCAGGAACAGAAATGAATCTCCTGCTGTCTCTGTGGGGCCAGGATGATCCAGGCACCATTTCCTGCCCTCTTCCTTGAGGTTGCCCTTCACCCTCTGCCTACTAGGCAGCATTGCCCACAGAGGTCCTCTGAGGCAAGGGAGAGGGGCTGGGCAGCTGGCTCTCGCTTCGTTCTGATGCAGCATTTTCTTTCCGCTACAACTGGATTCCATCCTCTGGAGCTGTCCCCGCTCTGCCCCCCAAAGAGAGAAAGTAAGATCTCCATCCTGGAGCCACAGAATGAGCCCACAGGTCTCACTGTCCACATGAAATCCACCATCTGTAGCCTGAGAAGGGTTCACCTCTTGGCTGCAGCACACCTGCCTCAGGCCCGGTCTTGAAATCCCTGCTCTGGAGAGGGCTGAAAATCAGGGTAGGGGGAGGAGGGAGGGAGTGGCCGGGCCTAAGTGGGAGAGGCCGGTGGCCACAGCAGGAGGGGCCCAACAGTCTGACAATGGTAGTGATGATGGGATGATGGACAGCAGCCCCATTGGGCTGTACCAGGGCATGGGGCCCCCATCGGCTACCTAAGTGTGCCGGGTGCCGGGGCCAGGCCTGGCTAAGTCACAAAATTCGATATAAGCTTAAGTACGTATATTGACGTACATGTTTAATTTAAGATGAATGCAATTATGGTTATTCTATCCTTATTGTGAGGTGATGCGGTTTTTTGGTTTGTTTTGCTCTCCTTCACTTTTTTCTTTCTTTCTTTTTCTTTTTCTTTCTTTGTTAAATTTGTTATTAAAAATAGTTAATAAACATTTGCAAAGGTCAAATGAAGCAGCTGTAATGAAGACGTCACTCGTTTCCCTTTCTCTTCCACGCAGAGGAACTCCAGGTAGAGGACTTGGAATGAGACAGTATGAGAGACGAGTCCTAAGAGACGAGTTCCTCTTCTCGAACCCGGATCCAGGCATTCTGTGGACAGCGATGATGGAGGGACCACTGCGTGTGGTTTATACTTGTGTGGTTTTCTTTGTTTTGAGGTTTTTGTGTATACTGGATTTTATGTAATTAAATGTATAAACAGTTCTTCTGAGTCTTTCTCATTGCTTAGAATACAGAATCATAGAATAGCAGAGTTGAAAGGCGCTTGTAAGGCCATCCAGTCCAACCCCCTGCTCAGTGCAGGAATCTAACCTAAAGCATCCCCGACAGGTAGCTCTCCAGCTGCCTCTTGAATGCCTTTACTTTTAAATGAGGGAAGGACAGGCTATTTGTCCTGTGCCCTGCTGAGAACTCCTGGCAAAGTGGGCAGGGGGAGGAGGGTTCAGGGGAGAGTCCCAGTTGTCTGCAATGGGTGGGGGTTGAAACCAGAGAAGACTTCAGTAGTCTGGCCAGCAACCTGTGAGGTGCAACCTGCAATAGATGGCAACTGAGGGTGAACGTCCCATATCTGTGCCTGCAGACTCTGCTTTGCTACCAGAGCCGCTGCCTGAGCTGCCCCCGGGACAGGAGGAATCACGGCCAGAGGAGGAGCCAGGAGAAGAACGGGTCACGGTGTCTCCCCCATCACTAAGGACAAGTTGCCAGCTGCACGAGCGCAAACAGAGTCGGCTCACCAGCCGGTGAGCAGAAGTGCCCGTTTGCTGGGCTGGTCCCAATCCGGGATACAGTTCCCATACAAGTAATGAACCTCCCCCCCCCCCAGTCTACTTAAGTAGTCTCGGGAGATATGTCAAATTGTTGCGACAACGTCTTCACTTGAGTAGACATGCCTAGAAATACCTTGTAGAGTCCCAGAGACCTGTGTGACCTGTAGTCCGATGCGGATACCGCTCTAGAGTTAAATTTTGCATTAAAAATAACAGAGGAAAAGCACGTCAGTGATCCCGAGTTTGATTCTAATGGGGTTGGGCAGGACAGAAGAAGTGATACCCAGAACAATAAACCACCCAGTGAAAATGGAAAAACGCTGTGAACAAAATGAGGTGAGGCAAGTGGGACCCTGCAATAAAATCTTGCAGCGTGGAATGCTGCTGTTCAGGACTGCAGCCAGGGGACGGTGTAGTTTAGCAACATGTGAAGGGCCAAAGCCTCCCTACACCGGCTGTGGAGTAGGGAATCTATGGTTGGTTTCCAGAGTTCCATGGGAAGAAGGACTGATTCTTAAGCCACTCTGAAAATTGCAGCTCTGTGACAGGAAACAGGGGGTCTCCTGACAACTCTCAGTATCCTTAACAGACTACAGCTCCCAGGATTCTTTGGGGGAAGCCATAGCTTTTGGTTCCCACTGGTGTCTGTCAATAAAAGCTTTTCTCCCAATGTAAATAAGAGCAGGGAGGAGGGTTTGTTGTCAGGATCACAGCCAGAAGGGGAAGGATACACACACACAAACACACACACATATATACCAGAGCTTGGCAGTTATTTTTTTGAACTACAACTCCCATCAGCCCAATCCAGTGGCCATGCTGGGTGGGGCTGATGGGAGTTGTAATTTAAAAAAGTAACCGCCAAGCTCTGATATATACACAGAGTCTTCTAAATTATTGCTGTGTGAAATCATTTAAATATTGGAGCTCGGATCTGAGTTCAAATCCTCACCTTAGCCACAAATCAAGTGCAAGGCCTTGAGCAAGTCTCATCCCACCCTCGGTTTCGGTAGATTACAAAGCAAGGCATCTACACAGGGCTGTTTTCAAAATACACACACATTGCAGAAATTTCAGTACCGTTTTGGCTGACACTAATTCTTACTCATGACTGAGTAATACCACTGCGTAATTCAGGTCCAGGCAAAAGCCAAGTTTTCAAAGAGAAAATAAGATTCTTTGACCTGCCAGAGTTGCTGTTTTTCCCTCTCCACAGATGGGTTTCTGATCATTGCAAAAGTACAGGCTCCCTCTGGTGCTCAATGTTGCAACTGAGGAAGGGGACAGTTCTTGCATGCCCAGGTTTTTACTGAAAGCATTTCTGCATCAGCAGTTTATTGCACAAGGAACACACATTTGTCGCTCATGTAATGTTCCTTCAAGGCTGCACGGCTGTCGTTGATTTTTCTTGCATGCTGTCCTGAAATCAGGATAGGACAGAGGGTGGTGCATTAATGTTTTAATAAACTTTTAAATTAATTAACTAACTAACAACACTGATGTACCCCTTGACTGCAACAAAACCTCAAAATGGTTTACAAAGTAAATAAATAAAACATTAGAATTATCAATAAAAGATGGGGGGAGGAAAGACATCTAAAAACACTTGAAAACTAACTAAAATTAAGAATGAGCTAAATGTACTGCCTTCAAGTCGATTCCGACTTATGGCGACCCTATTCCACCCAGGGTGTAGTCGTCCAAGATCTCAGGGGGTCTTAGACCCTTTGCTTCTTTGAGAACAGGGTCCCAGCAGGTCCCTATGTCTCCAGCATCCTATGAGCCAATTAGCACGAAAAGAGAGTATGTTAGCCACTGAGAAGAGTCTTCTAACATGCTTCCTTGTCCTTTCTTGCTGTTTGGAGCCAATCAGAGTGAAAGGAGCTGAGTCAGCCACTGAGAAGACTCTTCTCAGTAGCTAACACCCTACTTCATTGTTTTTTTACCAGGTCTGGTGTGGGGAGTCTTTGGCCCTCCAGATGTTGCTGAACTACAACTCCCATCAACCCCAGCAAGTGTGGCCAATGGTCAGGAGATGATAGGAGTTGTAGTTCAGCAACATCTGGAGGGCCAAAGGTTTCCCCTTCCCTTGAGGTTCGCCAGCTGGAGCCAGGTGCAAGATAGTGCCAGGGAGAAAAAAAGGAATAGGGTGCCTCTGAATTATGGATGGGCACAAAATTAATTTCAGTTTGCATTTAAAGATGAATTTATCAGATTTGCACTTTTGAGAACCGAAACATGGCAATTCTTCCAAATTCGCAATTCTCCAAATTTCATGGTGCAGTTCTCCAACCAAGCAATGTTTGCAAAAATGCATATATTAGAGGAAAGTGAGTGTAAAAATATGATATTGGTGAAAATAACATACAAAACTGCATTATATTAGGAGAAATTGCTTGCAAAAATGTGTAGAGTGGTCCAAATGGTGCATTTAAGAAATGTTCATTTGGAGAAACACTAAATTGATGAAGAATTTTCATAAGTATTTTTTAAAAGAAAAATGGCACATTCCTGCAGAAATGTGGAGAATAGAATGTAAGATTGTAGAAATGAGAAGCTGAGAAAACTGAAATGGACAGATCCATCCCTACTCTGAACACATATCCATGCCTACTCAGCCTATAATCAAGGTCATAAATCCTGTCACACAGAAATCCATTCCTGGTTTCCCTTCCCCAAGCCTTATTTTTCAGCAACATAATGGTGGGGTTTTTTGGGGGGAGGGGGGAGCAGGGAAGAAGTATTTCAATCGTTGCTTTGCTAGGCAATCCTTGCCAATATATTGCAAAATCCCCCCCAAGATCTGCCACTACATCCCATTCTATCTTCTGCCCACCCATGGTCTACCTTACTGTGAGTGGTAGTGGTTCTTCGGCAAAGTGGCTCCCATGCTTTCCCCCACCCCAACCATTTGAAAATTGCTGAGGGTTTTGGCGGACCACGCAATGATTTTTATACAATGTAAAGCACTGTCCTAGATGCTGTTAATTTTTAATTGTATCTTCGTTGCTTCTTTTATGGCTTACGTATTGTAGTTTATTGTAGGCCATAGAATTCAAATTGCAACATGATAAAGCATAATTAAAGAAGACATTAAAATGCAGTTAAAAATCAACAGGAATATTTTGTGCGATGGATGGGCCATCTCCTGTCTTCCACCACAAATCCGCAGACGTGCCTGTGGACCACGTGGTCCACTGGTGGTCCGTGGAGCACAATTTAGGAACCCCTGCAATAGGATTTCTGACATTTATAGGATTGCCTTGTTAATGAGCTTTATTTTCAGCTCAAAGATTGGAGCTGCCTTGCAGAGGTTGTTACATTTCTATGTATACCACACACCTGACCCCCATACATTTAAAGCACATGGTTTCCAACCCCCAAAATCCTGGGAACTGTCGCTTACCCTTCTTAGTGCTATAGTTCCCAGAACCCTTAACAAACTACAGTTCCCAGGATTCTTTAAGGGACAGCCACGTGCTTTCAATATATGGTATGCACGGATCCCCAGTTAGATGCAATTGATGGAACCGACACGAGCTCTGCCCGCGGTATTTCTGCCTGCCTTGCAACTGGTTAACAAACCAGAGGGGTGGGGAGCTGGAGAGAGAGAAGAAGAATAAATCCCCAGTAAATGTTTATTTTTTGCCTCCCACCTAACGTCAGCAAAAAGGGAGACGAGGAGGCATAGTCCTCGCCCCAGTGAGGGCGGAAGCGCCGAGAAGCCGTCGCAGCCCTTGGGCCAATCCGTGATGTCCGTTCGGCTTCTGCCCACAGCCAAGATGGCGCCCGGCCGGGGTCTCTGCCGCGAAAAATGGGGGCGTGACCAGCGGGCCTTTCGGCGGGAAGCGAAGATGGCGGCGGTTGCCGTGGAAGTGACCGGGCTTGAGAAGCCTCCGCAGACCGAGAAGCAGCGAGGAGGAGACCCTGCCGCCTCTTCCTCCACGGGGGACGGCCATTATGAGTTGCCCTGGTGAGGAATATAAAAGCCTCCGCAAAGAGGGGCGCAGGGGGGACCCTAATTTTGTTGGGAATATGGGACTGTATTGTAGGGTTGCCATATTGCCCGGTTACCCGGGCTTTACCCGGATTCCTTCCATGCCACCCGGCGCCCGCTTAGCCCGGATTAGGTGGCCCGGATTCTCAGCTTTAATTTGAAAAAACAATTAAGTTTCTAGGTGGTCCTGTTCTCGAGATATACATCAAAACGTCAGCCGCCCCCCGACTGTTAAATCTTTTTTTTTTAACAAATCTGCCCTGCATTGCTATGACGGGAACATTTCGGCGGGGGAGAGATGATGTTGCCAGCAGTGGACCAATGCGGTGTGGTGTAGTGGTTAGAGAGTCGGGCGAGACCAGGGTTCAAGTCCCAACTCTGCCGTGAAGCTCGCTGGGTGACTTTGGGCCAGGCGCCGCCTCTCAGCCTAGCCTACCTTGCAGGGTTGTCGTGAGGATACAATCGGGAGGCGGAGGAGGAACACCGCCTTGGGCTCCTTGGAGGGAATGTAATAATAAGAAGAATTAGAATGGCTTGAATGTAAAGGTGGCTGGCGTGGTATTGCTTTGCGGGGCGTCATTTGTGTGAGGTTTTGGGGGGCATAAAATGGTTGGAGCAGCATTGGTTGGTGGGGTGTGTGTGAAACTAGAGCTGTAACTTTGGGGGGCCTAAAAGTGGCTGGAGGGACCATTGTTCAAAACAGGTGGGGGGTATTGCTGGGGGGGGCTTCAGGTGCGGGTTGGGGAGTATCAACTTTTTGGGAGCAGCATTGCTTAGTGGGGGGAACTAGGACTCACTTTGGGGACCTATAATAATAATAATTATTATTATTATAATATCTGGAGGGCTTTAAGGGTAGTGACTGAAGAGGGTGCTGTATGTTATGGTTTTACTTGTATGCTCTTAAACTGGGTTGCAGTATTTTAAGTGTATGTCTAATTGGTTTTAATTCTGTTGTAATGCTGATTTTTATATGTTTTATATGTTTATATGTCCTTAATGATACATACTTACTTTTATCTGGAAGCCGCCTTGAGTTCCAGTTTGGAAAAAGGGCAGGGTACAAATTAAGTTAATATCATCATCATCATCTTTATTTTTACCCCGCCCTTTTCCCAAAGCTGGAACTCAGGGCAGCTTACAAATAAAAACGAATTCATATAATAAAAACATACAAAAACCTGCATTTAAAATTGAATTAAACTATATACGACATTAAAACATTTAAAACATACACTTAAAATGGTTAAAAACAGTTTCAAGATAGTGCAATTAAGGCAGTAACAATACCGTACACCTCTTAAACACTATCCTTAAACATCTTCTATTCCAAAGGCCTGTCGGAATGGCTTTGGGGGATGTGGGGCATTGCTTTGGGGGGGGGGGACAGGAAACGGTTGGAGCTGCATGGCTTGGGGGAAAGCTAGGATAGTAACTTTGGAGACAAATTGGCTGGAGGGGGCATTGCCCTGGGACTGTAAGGTTTACTTTCGGGGTGTATACGTGGCTTGAAGGGAGACATAAGGTGTGGTTTGGGAAGAAACTGATTGAAGCAGTTGGGGGGGCTAGGAGTGTAAAATGGGCTGGAGGGGCCATTGCTTTGGGGCTCCACAGCTTTCTTTGGAGGGCCTTTATGAGACTTTGGTTGGTGCCACTTAGAGGAGGAGGCATGGACTAACCTTGGGGACATAAAATAGCTAGAGGGGTATTGCTTTTGCGGGGGCATACATTGTGGCTCGTGGAGCATCAGGCTGGCTGGAGCAGCATTTCTTACAGGGAGTTAGGACTGCAACTTTGGGGACTTAAATTGCTTGGAGGAGCCATTGCTTTGGGGGCTATAAGGCTTGCTTTGGGGTGCGTATGTGGCTGGGTGGGGTTGCTTTGGGGGGAACATAATGCATGCCTCGGGAAGCATCAAACTGGTTGAAGCAGCATTGTTTGGGGGTGGCTAGGATTGTTAACCTAGGAGGCATCAAGGAGGCATTGCTTTTGGGGTGGGGGAGTAAGATTGTGACTGTTGGGGGCCTAGTGCAAGTAACTCATTAGGCCAGGGGTTCCAAAACTGGCCTGCGAGCATCACCTGCGTGTCTGCATGAAATGTTCACATAGCTAATCAATTGTATTTAAATTGCTTCTATTATATTTTACGGTGTTACAGTTTGAATTCTACAGACTGTGAATTGTAGTACAACAAAATACAATATAAGCAACGAAAGGAGCAACACAAGTACAATGTCAAAGCACGCAGGCCCCGCGCATAGCACACTGCAATTGCTACGAGAGGTCAGCCAAGGTCATCAGCAGTTCTTAAGTGGTCCGTGGGTGGAAAGGTTTGGGAGCTACTGCATGAGAGGAAGAGCACTGAGGGTGCTGAAAACATACGGGGTTCCTAGCTCTCTTGGTGTGTGTGTGTGTGTGTGTGTTCATTAAGTTCTATTGAAAATGGGTTGAGGGCCCCACTGATGAACTGTTGGGGGAGATGTTTGTAGGAGCCTCTGTGTCCATGGGAAAATGTGCATATAGACACCATGTGTGTGTGTGTACTGCCCTCAAGTCAATTCTGACTTATGGCGACCCTATGAATAGGGTTTTCATGAGGCTGAGAGGCAGTGACTGGCCCAGGGTCACCCAGTGAGCTTCATGGCTATGTGGGGATTCGAACCCTGGTTTCCCAGGTTGTAGTCCAACACCTTAACCACTACACCACACTGGCTCTCTATAGACACCATAAGATTGTGAAATGCATATTTATTGTGCCTTAGTATGGGGTAACTTCTCTAGACTGCTCACTCATTATGCCCTCAGAAATAGAGTAAAAAACATGCATGCTGTGGGATGGAGTGCAAGTGATTTGTATTTGTTGTAAATTCATAAGCTGATGAGCAACGTGCTTGCACTTTTAGAAATGAGAGTGTACATGTCCCTGTGCACACTGCGCTTGGAAGGCTACAGGAAAAAATGGCATCCATGAAGCTAGTCCAAACAACTGACACCCTATCTTTAATTCATCCTAAGCAAAAAAGCCCTTTTTCCTTTAAGAGACTCACTAAACATTCAGTTTAAGTCTTCCTCCCCACCCTCCTCAGTTGGATTTGTTGTCTTCTGGTCTTTTATGCAAGGAAGAGGCTTAATGTTTCTGATGCCTTTTTGGACACAGGGTCGAAAAATACAGGCCTGTGAAGCTCTCCGAAATAGTTGGGAATGAAGACACCGTGAGCAGACTGGAGGTACGAGATGTAGGAAAGATATCGCTTTATGTTTCCATGAGCGAATTTATTCAGGAATGCCATTTACGCCCACCTTGTAAATAAAGCATCCAAAGTTGCTAGCCTTTAGGGTTTTGGGTGTTTATTTTTACTAACCTGCTGGGCACTGGCAGATGAGGGAATACCTGGCTCAGGGTTGGGAAATCTTTGGGTCTCCAGCTGTTACTGGACTCCGATTCTCATCACCCTTGACTATTGGCCATGCTGGCTGGGGCTGATGGGAGTTAGAGTCCAACATCCTCTGGAGGGCCACATTTCAGTAAGCAGTTTGCTACTAAGGAAAGACTGCTTCTCTCTCCTGGCCTCTGTCTTGGCCCAAAGTGGTGCATTTGGAAACACTGTGTGTGTATGAGTGAGTGAGTGAGTGCATTCCTGCATTGAGCAGGGGGTTGGACTTGATGGCCTTATAGGCCCCTTCCAACTCTACTATTCTATGATTCTATGAAGTGAGGGGGAGGGAGGGAGAGAGAATAGGATAAGTTGGAAAGACGAGGCAGAGCGATGAGCTAATTTTACTGAAGCAGTAAATAGACTACTGCTTAATGCTGATTCTGGCCATTGGTTCATTCTTGCTCAGGTGTGGAGAACTGTTGGCCTTCCAAATGTTGTTGGACTACAAATCCCATCATCCATGGCCATGCTTGCTGGGGCTGATGGGAGTTGTAGTTCAGCACCATATAAAGGGCCAAAGGCCCCCCACCTGTGTTTTAGCTCCGATTGTCTGCGCTGATGGTCAGTGGCTCTCTAGGGTTTCACACAGGGCTTTTTCCAACACCTAGCTGGAGATGCTGAAGATTAAAACTGGGACCTTCTGCATGCAAAGCAGGTGCTCTACCACTGAGCTGCACCCTTTCCTCAGAGTTAAAGCCTATGTAACCATAGCGGTAGTCTGGCTCAATTTGGAGGGTTGGAGAACATGCTGAGGGCTTTCCCGTGCTCTTTCGTTGCCGAACCCAGTTGAAGTGCGTGAAGAAATCTTTTTGTGCCTTAAAGGTGATGGTATATGAAAAGGGTGAGCTGAATTCTAGGTAACAAGGTGCAGAGATGCAGGGTGATTGGATTACAGCTTTTATGGCACAGTAGCATCAAGGCCAAAATGTGCTGAATCGATGATAAATTTACCCTGCAAAATGAGGCATAGAGTTGGCATATGAGACTGGCATGCGTGCGGGCTGTCTCTCTGTCTCATACCCAGAAACCCCGGAGGAAAGAGTGGTAGGGTGAGTAGCAGCAACCAGGGCTGTGGAGTCGGAAGCAATTTACCGACTCAGGCTTCAAAATATTAATATTGATTTATTAATATTAATAAATGAATATACATTTACCATTTATGAAGGAGTCAGAGTCGGACAGTAGAAAAATGGAGTTGGAGTTGAAGGTTTGACGTACTGACTCCACAGCCCTGGCAGCAACAACAGCAAGGTCCTGAAGGAAGAACAGAGACACGAATGAGGCAGAAGCAGTAGTGGCTGACTCGGAGCAGCAGTGAGTGCTGTGGAGGTACAGCAGTAGTGAGACAAGAGAAGGCTGCTGTTAGAGATTTAGCGGGAGGCAAGGACTTGTGACTCTTAACTCTGCAAAGATTATGCGACTTCTAGGGTTAGAAGCATGTTTCCTCTCTTTTTCACAGATTTAAGCACCCCCCTTTTCTCTCTTTCCCTCCCCAGGTCTTTGCAAGGGAAGGAAATGTTCCAAACATTATTATTGCAGTGAGTATGGATGACATCAGTTTGGTCTTCCTGTTCGGTGAATGTCTAATTACAAAGCTGAGTAGGACCTAAAAATAGAACCATTGTGTTGTATGCAACATTAATCCTCCTCTGACTAGAACTTACGTGGATGCAGGCAGGATCATTCAGACCATGGTATTCCTGATCTCTACGTATGGATGTGAAAGTTGGACAGTGAAAAAGGCGGATAAGAGAAAAATCAACTCCTTTGAAATGTGGTGTTGGAGGAGAGCTTTGCGCATACCATGGACTGCGAAAAAGACAAATAATTGGGTGTTAGAACAAATTAAAGCAGAACTATCACTAGAAGCTAAAATGATGAAACTGAGGTTATCGTACTTTGGACACATCATGAGAAGACATGATTCCCTAGAAAAGACAATAAAGCTGGGGAAAACAGAAGGGAGTAGATAAAGAGGAAGACCAAACAAGAGATGGATTGATTCCATAAAGGAAACCACAGAGCTGAACTTACAAGCTCTGAACAGGGTGGTTTATAACAGATGCTCTTGGAGGTCACTGATTCATAGGGTTGCCATAAGTCGTAATCGACTTGAAGGCACATAACAACAACAGCTGGATCACAGCATACTCAAACTTTCAAAATCTAATTTATGTTTTGTTTTAAAGTCATCCTGTCTTATAACTGGGACTTTACAAGGCGGCTTACAGCCAATGGTGATTTTGTGAAATGGGTTCTGGGCGTCCAAGACTGCTGGTGGAGAGTTAGGGCCTTCTCTCAGTCCCACCAACGAAAACAGCTAGGTTGGTGGGGACCAGGGAGAGGGCATTTTCAGTGGCGGCCCCCACTCTCTGGAACTCCCTCCCGTACGTATTCCGCAAAGCCTTGAAGACCTGGCTCTTCAGACAGGCCTTTGGGACTTACGGGGAGGGTTAAATTTTTACGACGAATAGCCTACTACTCTGTACTGGAATTGTTTTATTGTTTTATTGTTATATTGTATTTTATGTGTATTTTATTGTGCTGCATTTACCGCAACTGATTTGTACGTCGCCTAGAGTGGCCATCGGCCAGATAGACGACACATAAATTAAATTATTGTTATTATTATTATCTCTACAGCAGTCAATAATCAAAATGCCACCTGTGGGGCATTGTTGGATTAAATAGCTATATCTTGCATCCTGTTCTCTCTGATGGGAATGCATAGGCCTGTACCCAGCTGTCCACATGCGTAGATCATCTACCGATGTCCTCCTCTCTGTTGGAGGTTAGGCAGGTTGATACCTAAGGAGAGGGCATTTTTTGGCAGTGAAACCCCAATGCCCTCCCCAGAAAGGCTTGTTACTATGCTTTAGGTGCTAAGGGAAAACCTTTTTATTTATCAGATGTATACCCAGCTCTTCCTTTCAAAGGTTGCCCAGGGGAGCAAACCAAAGTTATACAACACTAAAAGCATATTTAAAAACATCTTAAAAACAATTACAATACAGAGACAAACTAGGATAAGATATCTACTTGAAAGGCCTGTTGAAAGAGGAAGGTCTTCAGTAGGTACCGAAAAGGCAACACAGAACCAAAGTGTCAAGTATTTTTATGCGATGCTGACCCTTATTGTTTCATTGTTGTGTTTTATGTTAAGCTTGTAAGCCCCACCCTGGATGCTTCTATGAAGGGTGATGATATAAAAACATTTTAAATAATAATTTGAATTTCAAAAGGTCGGTCTGTTTCTAACGGTTAGACGGTGTGAGAGAGAGTATTGGCTAAGCCTTTGGGCAATCTTCTTTTTGCATTGGAAGGGTCCTCCAGGAACCGGGAAAACAACCAGCATCCTCTGTCTGGCTCGTGCGCTTCTGGGGCCTGCATTGAAAGAAGCTGTTCTGGAGCTGAATGCATCCAACGACAGGCAGGTCGAAAGTATTCCGGGGGGGAACTGGGTTGGGTTCTGGTGCTGGCAGAGTGCAGGGGAGGTGCCTTTCTGAAGCCCCCAACCACCATTTCTATGTCCTACTTTCCATCCCACAAAAGTGTTCAGGCTCTGTGTGTGTGTGCTTGTGTAATTCTGACATAATTTCCCTCCTGCATCCTACATCTCTGCATGCTCAAAGCGCCATGCAAAGGTCTTTGGGATTTCAGAACAAACCCTGCAGTAGACCCATTTGCACCTTGACAGGCTGTACCTTCCTTGGTTGTAAAAAAATCTGAGGGCTGTGTCCAGGGTGGTCCGTGCACGCCTAGAACAGACTTCCATTTGTGTGACAGAACTCCCCCTTCTTCTCCCTTCAGTGCACCCTCCAAATCTCCAGTGGGGTTTGAGAACCCTCCAGAGCACATTTAAGGGGAAGCTCTGTTGTTCAGGCGGATGTCTGCTCACTTGATGAATGCAACACTGAGAATATTCAGGCACTAGAATTCTGCGGTAGAAGCCAGTGCTGTGGGCTACGCATTTCTGGAAAGCCAGTATCTTCAGGGGAAAGCTTCAGAGGAGGAGGGGTGGGGGATCAGGCAACTCTGAATCGGCCCTTCCTGATCTTTTGTTGAACGGTAGCTTTTCTGGACTGAAAACTCAAAAGGCAATTGCCCTTTTTTCATTCCTTGTCTCGTTTTTTAAATAAG